>NC_051158.1:152405078-152478692 GCF_013339745.2 Dermacentor silvarum | reverse complement strand
CAATGAGGCACACATAACAGATGGAAGTTACTAACAAAAGCATATGCACACTATTTCTTGAGTTTACTCAGTTATAGCATAAATTGAAATGCGAACAGGAATATTTGTTACGCATAATTACATGGATGTGCAACATGTAATCACACTGTAGCTGGTTTCTAAGCATGCAGTAGTCTCAAGTGCATGTTTTGGAGTCTGAATTAAACCGCTGTTACAAGTGCAGCTAAACCTGGAAATGAACCACTTTCAAGTAGTTTCAGAATTGGTTGCATTTGAATTCTTATGGTAGATATATTTTGTACATTCAGTAAGTTTTTCATTCCAAATCAGTACTTGTGCCTGTTCCCCTGTTTCAAGAAAATTTTTAAACAGCGCGACGACAAGACGTGAACAGAAACATTGAAGCTCACACACGTTTCTGTTCACGTTGTGTCTTCTTTGCGCAGTTTAAAAATTTTTTGCTGAATCTATGAACTGACTAGCCCAAAACATGCCTTACTTCCCTTGTTTATGCATCACAGTTGCAATTCATTCAGCCCGACCACACGAGATGTCACACTGAAATTCCATAAATCTATTTTACAGCTACGATAATGACAAAATGATTTAACAACAAAGCCTAGACTTACCTACTTATATGTCTCTTCACTCAGGCATAGGTCAGTGCTGCTCACAGATATTAATCACCAACGTCATCTGCAGAGGAAGAGGCTGAAAAAAAACAGGTTTTCTGAAAGTACAGAAATACAGAACAGGCTCTAAAACTATGTCGAGTGACACAACAGATGCTAGTCAATTTAGACGTTATTACACACAAAAGCATACAGTTTCACACAGACAACTGTTGCACTGAATAAGAGATGACACTGTGACAAACACAAGGACTATTTTAGCACTTGCGCATTATCTACCAATCAGCTGATAAGTTTATTATGAGCAAATAAAGACTGAAAGGACCCCAACTGATCCCACTAATGAGGTGCACCTACTGACACATTAAAGTAGCTACTCCACAGTCTGAGATTTCAGGAAGGAAATGTTTCTGAAGTTATTGAGGTGTTACCTGAAGTGTAATAAGTGTACAATAAATTTCTTTCCATGTGATGTTCTATTCACAGTGACAGTTCAAAAAATCTGCTAAGCCACCTTTGGTATTATGCATGTTGAATTTCTGGAAATTTTCGGAAATTTGCTGTTTTTTTTTAGTATTTATGCTTTCCACAGGTATGTTTACATCCGACAAAGTAGTACCAGCTACAGCATGCTTGCTCTGAGTGTGGCAGTAGTGATGTGTTATGCCAAGGCAATTCCAGCTGACTTGCCTTGGATTCAAAGCAGTTTAATTCAAAAAACAATTATGGGGGTTTTAAATGTCAAAACCACCATCTGATTATCAGGCACGCCGTAGTGAGGGACTCAGGAATAATTTGGACCACCTGAGGTTCCTTTAACGGGCACCTAAATTTAAGTGCACGGGTGTTTTTTACATTTTTTACATTTTCCCCCCACCGAAATGCGGCCGCCGTAGCCGGGATTTGATCCTGCGGCCTCGTGCTTAGCAGCCCAACACTATAGCCACTAAGCAACCACGTCAGGTGGCGGTTTAATTCTAAGCATGCTTGACCACATACATAATGCCTAACCACATATATAATGTGCGACAAGTTCTAGATCACACAACTCTGCCCACTTTCTTGCTCCATGCAGGTTAAAATTCAAATTTACGACACCACTATCAGAGGAAGTAGAGCAGGTGCTTTATAATTCCTGACAGTGATATGCAGTCATTATTTCACTCTAAGAACAAGCGAAATGCATGTAAATGTTTTCTTGATGAACCCATCGCCACATAAAGAAAGCAGCAGACGTCTTCCACAATCTACGTAGTGCACCAAATGGCAACTAATAATCTCAAGCTCAGGTGTACCTTCAAGGCATGGGCACACATACAGTGCAGGAAGCTTACTGCCCATTCGAAGCCAACATGTGCCGTATTTTACTAACAGCTTGATATAAAATATGCAATTGGAACATTATTGCATGCCTCTTCCATATTGACAGTGTTATGAAATGCCTTTGGACCTGTTGCACAGAATCGAAATTTTCACATTCAAACAGTCTCTCTAATAAAAAAAATAAAGCTTGTACAAATCAGTGCATACATTTATTAAGAAAGAAATGGCAACTGTTCTACAGTGTTCCGCCGATAACCACTGCAAACCACCACTAAGGCTCGCAAGCCAACAATTTGCCATTGCATTTGTCCCACACTTGTAAAATGAACGGAAAACTACTACGCAATGAACGGAAAACTACTACGCAAATAGAACGAGAACACAGCTGTGTATTTCAGGCACAGTTTCCTTGCAGTCCTGTACGAACTACCTCGATTTAACAGCCCTTTTCAGTGCAAATTGAAATCTGGAAAAACGTAATTAAAGAGAAGCATTTTCTGTAACTGCGTAAATCCGCCGAGGATACTGTAATACGAAGTTCTCTCAATATGCATCAGCTATCAACTTCCGTGTCACGCTACACATATAATCGTTTAAATCTATTCCTTAAACGCCGATAATTAAAAGTGCAACCGTGCACACTCATCACGGCTCCGTACAAACAAAATGCGCCGCAAAACAAACACTTCTAAATGCAACGTAATTTGTCTTACGGTATCGACTCTTGGTTCGCAGAACACCGCGGTGGCTGCAGATACTTTTTAGTGCTGTAGCTCGGACGTATTCATACCGACGTTTCGGCGTCGTTACGAGTCAATACAGCGTTTAATGCAAACCGCAAATTTAAAATGCACGGTGATCATCTTGCCGGCGGAATATCTTTGCGTCTAATACTGGGAAAATTTTACGAGTGGTAGTGCGCACGTCTTATCTCACTACCAGCGCGTATTAGTAGCGACTAATCTCTACAAACGTAGTGCGCAAGCAGATTCAACGCCACTGCAACCGCATTCGGTACCACGCTGTTCGATTTCCAGGGAAACAATGCATAGAGCAATGATAACGCGCAACGTAAAAAGGATAGCATGCACGGCTACCTACCTTTGGCACGAAAAACACGCGTCCGTCCGTCTTGTGGCGATGTGCCGCGCTGCCGATTGCCGGGCGTCCGTTGGTCTTGGGGCAATGTGCCGACTTCCCGATGTGCCCGGACTTCAAATAATTTCTCCTCGCCACAGAGCGCGTTGTCGAGAAGGAACTTCGGCACTGCTTTTCACTGTTGTGCGGAAGCATTTGAAGACGGTATCCTCCAACACTACGAATCACGTCCGTCCGCAAATCAAACAAAGGGATCACTGAGGTTGTGTTGCAGTAGGTTGCTGTTGAATTAGTTCCTCCCGTATGACGCATCATATCCGGCCCAGAAGTTCCTCCTTCGTTAATGAGCGCAATATAAAAGCGACATCACGAGATAGTAAAAGAAAAAGTCACTAAACTACGACTGCATCACCACAGAGATACGCACGCAGCATAACACGACGCCATGTCTGTAAACAGCGATAGTGGCGACGCTACGGCCGCGGTGCCTGAACAGGTTTCAGTTTCGATTTCAAAATATCACCTCCTAATTCACTTTTGTGGATGGTGTCAGGAACAGCTCAGAATAATGCTCTAACGCTCAATGTAAAAGCAACGTGATATCTTAGTCTATCGGTGCACCATGCAATATTGATTGTACACTATGCAATCAGTATTGGAGTGGTGGAGGGGTTATTTTGGTATCCAGGTTCAGTCCGAACTGTAGGCTTTCGGTACTAAATTTTTGTTTATTTTGGCGTTTTCTAACGCCAGTTCTCATTCACTTTGCGTAAGTTTTGCTCGAACCTTTCGTATGTAAGGTAAACGCTTACAGTGAGACTTAAAATCCTCTTTCAACGAGCAAGCGAGCCGCCAGCCTTTCTTGTAGGGTCCGGAGTATTTCGCAGCGCCGGTTCGAAAAAGGATTGTGCGCTCACCGCTGCATTCTTCTTGCTCAAATTTTGCAGAATGATCGCATTTTGAGTCTGCTTCATTTAGTATAAGACTTACCGCAGTTAACTGCAGTTAACTGCCTGGTTTGTAAGAAAAAAAGATTCAAATTTGCCTTCATTTATGGCGATGCGAGCTGATCCACCGACGAGCTAGCATAAACTTGTGTCGCCGCCTGCCGGAAGCTGCGGAAAACAGCTGGTTAAGGTGGTTTGCCGCCTGTTGCCCGCTCCTAGAACACGCGGCTAACCGGGCTGACGGGCTGCTTTCTGCAGCCGCCGGCAGGCGGCGAGACAACTTTATGTTAGCGCCGTCGCTGGAACTGCTCGCGTTTCCATAATTGAAGGCAAATTTGCATTTTTTTTCCTTAAAAACCAGGCAGATAACTCCGGTAAGTGTTATACTAAAGGAAGCAGACCCCAAAATACGATCGTTCTGCAAAATATGAGCAAGAAGAGTGCAACGATGAGCGCAAAACCCTTTTTTTTTTTTTTTTCAGACAAGAAATATTCAGGACCGTCTATGTTGCAGTGGAGCGCGTCTTCTTGATTACCGCAGTTCGGTGTCATTTGCCCAACCTTGCACTTCTCGATCGAGCAGCCGTAGGTTTGCATGCCAATCGCCGCCGCAACTCGACACGATATACGAAGAAACACTATTGCTGTTTCCGTGGGTTGTATACACGCGGTGTATGATCAGGCGCGGTGTTCTGGCGGCGATCCACTCGATCCCAGAAAACGCATCTCTTTAGCAATGGGGGTAAAGTTCGTGGCAAGACTGTCAGCAGTAGTGATTGCACTTACGGGCAAATTACAGTGCAAAGTACGAGTCCGCCGTAACAGTGACGGTGTTAACCGACGCACGCAAATTATCAACCAATCTGCGTATCGCACTCACTCCACGTCGCGTCGCTTGCAGCCGTCGCTCGCACGTATATGTGGTTTCACCTGTGGTGTCACCAGCAAAGCAACCGGCTTGAGCGTTATCGATCTCTTTGGCGTTGCTTGTCGACGTCGCGTGCATATGGTGCGACAAGGGTGAATCGTGCCCATTTCCATGACAAGAATGCAGGGGACGCAAACAGCAGTTAGCGGCGTCACGAGTTCATTATTGAAGCTTTTAGCTTCGGCGCTTCGGCATAGTCAATTAGTTGACATTTTCGTTAACGGGAACAGGGCATTTACACATCTTCCACCAGTTCAGAAGTCATTAAGTTTCTCACTGTCTGTCGTGTTTTTTGCGAGAAAGTACCCAGATGCATTAGTAATTCATTTAATGAGAATATCCCAGAATCATGGAGTCGCAACAATTAGGTGATTTCCTCGAATACAGTATCACTGTATTCGAGAATCTCGTGCGTACGTTCCAGCAATCAATAGCTTAATTGAAATACGGAAACATATCTTGTTGTTACATTCACCGTGATCACTAGAGCAAAAGCTACCAAGCGCATACGTACATATATATACCGGGTGTTCAAAATTAAACTGTAAGGAATTTTTAAAAATGGCCTGTGGCAGGTAGCATAATTCTTATCGCTGAGCTGGGTTAGAAGAGGCGGACATTAGCAGCACGAGAAATCGAAACACATATTCAACTAATTAATAAAAATTGACTAATGAACTTCTTAGTAAATTACTTTACGGCACATATTGCAATTTACGAATTGTAACCAGTGAGTTTGCAAGACACGTCCACTTGAAATGAATTTCCAGGATGACACCAGTTTCAAGATATTTCCCAAACTGTGGGACGAAATATATGGGCGTTCCAGTTACTTTTGCGCTTCCATGTATAAAACAGCATTTTGGTAAAAAAGTAAGTAGAATAACAGTGCAATTTTACAGCGAGTTCGATGGCGCATCTCCAAACTGGTGTCATTCTGGAAATTATATCCAAGTGGATACGCCTGACAAGCTCACCGGCTACAATTTGTAAATGGCAATATATGTCGTAAAGTAATTCACTAAGAAGTTCATTAGTGAAATTTCGTTAATGATAGTTAAATATGTGTTTCCATTTCTCGTGCTACTAATGTCTGCCTCATCGAATAACCCAGCTCAATGATAAGAATTATGCTACCTGCCGCAGCACATTTTCTAACAATTCCATAAAACTTAAAAATGAACACGCTGTGTAGCATTTGGGAATATGTAAATATACTTAATCTTGCAAAAATGCAAGAACGTTCCCAGCTGTTTGGCAGAGAAGGCAGTCATGAAAGAAACTTGACTTTCCTGATACACACTCTTCTCAATCATACGCTAATCAGATTGAGTTTCAAGACCATTCCACAGGCGGTTTCCCTTGAGAAACAACCTAATGTTTATGTAGTAAAGAAAGAGGATGCAAGCACCCTTCGAGTAAAAACCAGGCATCACTCTCAAAATTTGGATGCTGGCAAGAACATTGAGCTTAACATGATGAAGTTCCAAAGAAGGTGTGATTGAACAAGTTCAATCTAACTGATGGTAGAAAATAAACCACTTCCAATGTTGATTTAACTGCTTAAAGTGTAACACCGACACTTGAACAGAAGATTTGAATTTTTTGTGCACGTATATGTCCGCCTCTTCGAGTAGACTAGATCATGAACTGGAATTGTTCGATTTGCCACAGGCAACCAAAACATTTATATCTTAATCATTATTATCTCCAAACTGGTGTCATCCGGATAATTCGTGGATCCGCCTTGCGAACTCAACGGCTAGAATTTGTAAATTGGAATATGGGACAATCGGCAATTAGTTAGAAACTTAATTAGTGATTTTTTTCTTAATTGTATTGTTGATTATGCATTTATTTTTTGCAAGTAATGTCCGCCTCTTCGAGTGGACCAGCTCATTAACTAGAATTGTGCTATCTACCACAGGCAACCTTTAAACATTTTTGAAAGTGTTCGCTGAAACACCTTGTATATAGTCACCCATTGTCCTCCCACCATCCACCCAGTACACCCACCATTCACCCAGCACGCACACCATTCACCCACCATCCAACCAGTACACCCATCATTCACCCATCATTTGCACAGGTCGCCCAGTATGTATTCCACCGTCCACCCAGTACACCCAGCATTGAGACGAGTCACCCAGTAGGTATTCCACCGTCTACCCAGCACCATCTATATCGCCCACCATCCACCCAGCATACCCACGATGAATTCCATCACGCCCAGCAACTTATCCAGCATGCCCAGCACGTTTCCCGGCATGCCCAGCATAAAACTAATGATGGGCAATGCTGGGATTTTCAATAGGGTAATAAACGAGGAACATGTATGGCATAAGTCTATGCTGTTCCAGCAGCAAACATTTGGGCAGTGTTGTCTGATACCTTATACCGCTGCTTCTACACGTTACAGTCTTGTACTTTGAGACCCTGGTGTAATTAACCTATGATGCAAAAATGAAGTGATTGATTGATAAAAAATGAAATTAAATTTGTATTCATTCTTACAAGAGGGGGAATATCCATACGCTAAAAGATATGTGTAAAATATCTTGAATGCGCAGCCACCGCACACGCAGACTTGGCACGACAGCTACGTACGAAGTCAAAAGTAAGCATAATACAATCTCCCTGCGGTGATCGACTTGCACCGAATGAAACTTTGATACGCTTCCGATAAGATCGAGCGCGCATACGATCAGCTGTTTTAGCTGAGCGCTTGATGTGAGCCCCGCTCGGACCGGCATATGCTAGCAAATGCCACACAACCGCTTAGCGCGAACCATATAATTGCGCTTGCGCACGACGCTCATACCGGCAGCGGAAAGAAGACCGCATCCCTCGCTCCTCCAAAAACCTGACTGAGCGGAGCCTGACAGCGTGTCTACTTAGCCTCTTCGTCGTTTTGCAGCCGAGTTGATAGCGCGTCGCTCGCGTCTCGGCAAGAGGCGCATATCAAATGCGAAATCTACGCAGTTCCCTGCAGTATCTCAGAGCGTGAAATATCTGAGCGGAGCGGAGCGTAAGCAGCGCTCTTCTAAAGGCCTGTACACGCTCGAGCCGCCCATGGCCGCAAGCCGCACCGCACGCGGGCGGTTCAGTGGCGGCGGGCGGTTGGAGCAACCGGGCACAAAATTCGATTCACGCTGGGACCGCTCGAGCGGTGCCGTACGCATGCGCCCTCTGGCTGGCAAAACAGATAGCCAGCGACTGGCAACATGCAACAGCGCGGTCGCAGCGTTTGTGTGCTGGCGACCAGAAAAAGTTTGGCCCTAGCCAGGATTTTGTTATTGTGTTTGTTTTCTTATTAGTTAGTTTTCTGATTAGTTATGTCGCATGTGCCGGCATCCGCACTCCGATTTGCAGAAAACACCCACCACCGCATCCACAGCTCACAAAGACGCAAGAGGAAACACTCAGATTGTTGCAAACCAACACGTCTGTTGAGAGCTGGCAACCGAGAGGCGGGGCACAGATGTTCCAAGTCGTCAACTGTCGTCAACAGCAGACGACACTGGCATATTTTTGTCGACGTGGGTTCAAGCTTCCGCGTCACGGCGAAAACGCGACTCTTGCACTGTCACATTCTGTTCTGCGACTGCATGTGTTGCGTTGGCGCGGTGACCCACCTTTCGAACACTGAGCAGTGATCTTACCTGCGCCTTCTTTTTCGTTTTCTTTTTTTTTTTAATTCAATGCTACCGCATAATGTTGTAACAACATACATCGCTATGTACTCGGTTGTGTGCGGCGCAATGGCGCATTTTTTGTAGATGTGCTAGCGAAAGCTTGCAACACCCCGCGTGCACGTGAACACACGCTTTTTTAGCCAATGAACTAGGGATTTGTCGCAGCAACAGCGTAGCACGCTGGCACGCTGAAGCGCCGCAGCGTTATACAGGGTGTTCATTTTTATGTTTTATAGATTTTTTAGAAATTGTCTGTGGCAGGTAGCATAATTCTTATCATGCGTCTTGCAAACTCACCAGCTATAATTCGTAAATTGCAATATGTGTCGTAAAGTAATTAACTAAGAAATTCATTAGTCAATTTTTGTTAGTTAGTTGAATATGTGTTTCGATTTTTTGTGCTACTAATGTCAACCTCTTCGAATGACACAGCTCAATGATAAGAATTAAGCTACCTGCCACAGGCGATTTAAAAAGTTCCGTAAAACTTAAAAATGTACACCCTGTATATTAACATACTATTATACAGATGGTTCTTTTATCGCGGAATACAGCTGCGTAGATCGACAAGTCACTTCTCTTCATCACCGAGCACGCCAGTGAATATTAAACTACGGTTTGTTGATTTACTTGCTCACGTTTTTTTAGTAGCTGCCAAGTTAAAAGTGAGCGTACAATTGATTACATGATGGAATATGACAGTGTCACACAGCACTCGTGTTTGTTCATTTTGTGTTACATCGTTGTTCCATTGATGAAAAAAGCCGGCGAAGCAGTGCCCCCAGGCCCGACCAGGTTACTTACAAACTCTTAGCTAACCTCGAAGATGGGGCCCTAGAGATGCTTCTAGACCACATCAATGATTTTTGGACATCACGCAAGCTATCGCAAGAATGAAAAACAGCCGAAGTACGCTTTATCCCCAAACCGGGCAAGTCGCTGCACATTGGCATCCTCCGGCCGATATCCCTCACATCATGCATAAGCATGGTCATGGAAAGGATAGTACTCAAACGCCTCCAACAACACCTGGACGAAACCCAGCTAATGCCAGACACTATTTTTAGCTTTATACGACATCTTGGGACCCAGGACGTGCTAATGCACTTGAAGAAGGAGATCGTCATCCCTGCCACACACCACTGGCCATTCTTGCTCTAGACCTGAAGGGGGCATTTGACAATGTGGCACACGAGGCGATCCTTCGGAAGCTCAACAACACAGGCTGCGGGAGCGAACATACAATTACGTAAGTGATTTTCTATCTCACCGCACAGCCATACTCAAGATCGGGCATATAGCATCTGACCCCATCACATTCGGAAACTGAGAGACTCCCCAAGGCTCAGTTCTCTCCCCGCTTCTCTTTAACATCGCGCTCCTACGCCATGCACTATACACAGATGATGTGACCCTATGGTTGGGTACTGACTCGCTCGGGGGCCTGCAAGACACCCTGCAATTGGCAGCGGATATGCTAAACAAATATACAAAGGGGAGCGTACTTGTCTGCTCGCCTCACTGCACTGAGGCGATTTGCACTGAGGATGAAGATAGCATACAGGTCATCCTAGAGAGACAGGTTTTCTGCAAAACCTCAGAATACTGGGACTCCTGATACACGTTGATGCAAAATGCGACCAGATGCTCTAACGCCTCTCCAGGATGACGCAGCAGGTCTCAAGCATGGTTCATAGAATAACAAACAGACACCGAGGCATGAAAGAGAATGGCACCATCCACCTCGCTAGAGGTTTCATCCTCTGTAGGGTGACGTACGCAGCACCGTACGTGGTACTGACGAAAACGGACAAAGACAAACAAACTAAACTTATTCGAAAAGCCACAAAGCAAGCCCTTGGTCTCCCTAGGAGCACGTCCACAGACAGACTTCTCCATATGGATCTCCATAACACAGTTGAAGAACTAATGAAGGGCCACCTCTCCAGTCAGAAAATCCGCCGAACAGGACGGAAAGTTCTTAAGCAAATTAAGTGGTACTCCCCTAGAGATGCTAAACCCCCCAGACGATTTCAAGAAGATTGGCGACCTCACGTCATGATCCATCCCTTACCGAAAAATATGCACCCTGCCCACCACCAAGCACGGCACGAAGCAAGAACCAAGACCCTCGGCAGGACTGTAAACCACCTCCCTCAAGGAGGTGGTTTACACAGATGCAGCCGCATACCGTGGCAGAAGAGCCAAAGCCGTCGTGGTGACGACAAAGATGGGTCTCCTCGTCAACGCCACCATGCCAGATGCAACAACACATGAAGCAGAGGAACTAGTCGTGGCATTAGCCCTCACACAAACTACGGCAACAGCCATTATGACTGATTCTAAAGAAGTGTACAGGAGCTTCACGTCGGGCTGGGTGGCACGAATGACTCAACGCATACTAAAAGCCAAGCTGCCAGAAAGAAATGTCGAAATAATGTGGACACCCACTCACGCCTCCCTGAAGGGCAATGAACTCGCCCACTCCAAGGCCCGAGAACTTATTGACCAGGCGCCGAAGGACACAGAAGAGCTCACTAGACTGACATCATTCAACACTACAGACTCAACCGCAGAAAACACCCACCACCGCATCCACAGCTCACAAAGACGCAAGAGGAAACGCTCAGATTGTTGCAAACCAACACGTTCCCGCACCTAAAGAGGCCTTCATCTCATATTAACTACTCAATATGACGAACAATGTAGGTACTGCGAACAGCTAGGAACACTCCGGCACATTGTCATAGATTGCAAACAAAATCCAGACTTGCCTCCTCTACCCCCTACCCTCCACCCCCAGGAGCAGTGGGAGACGCTACTGTCCAGCTCTCGCCTCTCGGACCAGATCATGTTGGTTGAGAGGGCGGTCGCGGCCAAGATAGCGCATGGGTTCCCGTGAAGAGAGAACCACTCCAGCAAATCAAGCCAACCTTATGCTCATTAAAGATGTTTTTTTTCTCTCTCTCGTTGCTTTGAAGTATGCTGCCAAATTCCATCATGACTAACCGACTACCCCACCAGTATGTCTTAAGGAGTTGATCACAATTGATTATGACAGACATAAAAGTGATATGTATGTATGATAGTTACCTTATGCAGAGATGCTTATCAGATAAGTTTTAAGAGTGGAATGTTTGTATAAAAACAAATATTAATTCAGATTGCTGAAAAGACACCTCATTAGGTGTGAAAACACATAATGTGTACAATTCTTGGTGGTGCTAAAAAACGTCCCCGCAAATAGAAGTAGTATTATCTCATTCGTGCTTTAAGAGATGACAGAGGTTTACGGGGCACACAAGGCAGCAAGGCCCATGCAAGAAGACGGGTGGGCAATCTGCTGCCCCTTCACTACTTAGTCATGCCTCATTCTGCATTTAAACAATGCACAGCCTATTGTCAAAGTGCATACAGGCATGCCTCCTCTCTCAGCAATGGTGACAATCAAGGATGTTCTCCTTGAGTCTGTTTTCTGCTGTCAACATTATCCATGCACGCGTTCTCTTTTCATTCTTTACCCTAGGTTAAAAATAATCTTGCACAGGATGCATGAAGTCAGTGAGCTATAGCAAACTACTCAAGTTGTTTGATTGAGTTGGGCATGGGCCAAATGTCATTCATGTAGTGACAACCTAGCTAGCTAACACACAGCCACATTTAAAAAAAGTGATAATTGCATAGACTAACATAAACAGGTGCACAGTACTGGTATTCCATCTTAAAACAAACCGAGATAATCAAGTGACTAAGCTTTGCAATGAGTGCATTGGTCTCGCATGCGAAATGGTTGCCTTTCTTAATCAGTCACTGCTTAAACAGGTACATGACAATGAAATCAAATGCTTGCTCATATGGTGCGCAAGACACAGTAGCACAGAACATTTTCCATCCCTGCTGTCACACCAATTCCAACATGCTGCTGCTTGTAGGCTATGTTCATTCTGTCAGTGCAACTTGCACCAACCTCTAATGAAAGAACAGATTGTCTGCATTATAGACAATAGTTCATTAGCACCATGTGTAGGGCAGCACAAGAAAGTAAGGGAATGTTTGTTCCCATTTTGTTATTTTCATAACCAACAGATAGTTTTTCGGGTGGAGCTTTGTTACGAATGCACAGTATGTTCTGTGTAAATCTGCAATCGGGACGTGTTCTATCATCATCCGGTCACTCCATAAGTAGTCAAACAAATGCAGATAGCCCCATGAGCACTGTGAAACAGAACACAGAAATTTGTAGTTAAGAAGCCACAGTGACTCAGCCTCTGTGCTGAACATAAAATTTTTCTATGCGAAAAAAATGTGTCGTGGCAAATCGGGTACACATTCACATGCACCGTACTAATCTATATATCACAAGTAATGTTTCACTCGTTCTCGTTTTGCTTGAAGTTGCACAAACCTTATTGCAGCATTCTCTGTGGAGTAATTTAGCCTAAGAAATCACAGCTACTTGTTGACTCTATTAACATATATTAGCCCCCAGGCTCTCCTGTTTTCCTGCATGCATGGTACAATAGCATCGCTATGTACAATCACCTCGTCCCATTCCTCTGAAATGAAGGTGGTGTATGTTTGTTACCAAAATGTGCTTGAAAGCGTAACTGTTTACCAATATTTAAGCCACTGAAAAGTAAGGATGGATGTTCAGCCTTGCTGGTGTGGCATTTCATAGGTTGTCACCCACCATGATATCGTTAACCAAGCAATGAAGAAATTATATGGTCACGCCATACCATCAGTACGACTGAGGTGTTGCTTCCCCAAGGAGTCTCATTGCCACCTTCCCCACTTTGTAAACACTTAGTAAATACAAACTAGCACATGGTATGTAGTCACATTATATGCTGTCTGTATGCTTGGTGAAGTGCACCAAGCATTTTCTCACCCTGAAAACCTGGGCTAATGCTGTCTTTAAAAAAATAATTATTATGCCATAACCTTACTCAATGCATTGCTGTGAGACCAATAGCTGGCTTGACAGTAGCACTGCACACATACCCTCATACCACATTCAAGACATACTCTATAGAGGCTGGCCACAAACAGCATAACTTTGAAAGTCAGCTGAACAGGGTGCGAGTTCATGTGTATCAAATAAATGTCTGTTCCATTGAGAGGTTATATATCTGTCTGTGATATAACTATCGATTCAGAATACATATGGCAGAAGAACAACACACAAGACAACACAATCAAGTTCCCTGTGAGTAGCTGCTTTTTGCCACTATTACATGCAGCAAAATGAGACTTCATTAAGCACCACTATGGCTTGGGTGCCTGTTTGTGCAATGTACAAGAAGTAAAGCTGGGCGAATGTAAATGTTTGCAAATACGAATTGAATAAAATATTATGCATCAAATATTCAATAGTCATACGATGACACCCATACCTGTAGTAGCAATATTTTTTTACATATAATTAAATTAGGTACCACACCTTAACTCGTGCAAGAAAAGAGCTAAATATGGGGGACAAAGGATAAGCTCTAAATGCAAGACTACTAATTGATACGTAAAAAAATCAACATGAATAGTCTATCAACAACTTTAGAGCCTGGCTGCAAAGAAACTTTCCAAGAATGGCTGCTGAATGGCTAGCTTTCAAAAATGTGCAATTTATTGTTCCCAAGAAAACATCAAAGTTCACAAAAAAAAGAAAAGCTGATGAAGGACCTACGTGTTGTAGACATATGTAAAACTACTCGTTGCAAGGAAAACAGCACAGACTTGTAGCATAAAAGATCAGTCTGCTAGATCAAGAGATGTGTGTCCACCTTTCACGCGCAAAAAAGCCTATGGGAAAGTTTTGTTGCCAATATGACTGAAAAATACTTTCGTCAACGTGCTTGCGTTTGCGAGGCTACATATACTTAAAAAATTAAATTAGGTGGTTTTACATGCCAAAACCAGTTTTGATTATGAGGCACGCCGTAGTGGGGGACTCCGGAAATTTTAGTTATACTATAAAGTTGTAAAGTGCCTTCCAAGGAGTATTCTACCACAAGAATTCTTTAAAACAGTATAATAGCAGCCGAAACAGAAGCATAGAATCTATAGTACAAGAAGGTGACCGGCTTTTCGTGTACAGAGGCATTGTTTCTTTGCCTGACCAGCAACGCTTTCTTGCCTACTCCCATATAAGAAACGAGGGTTCACCTCCTTCTCTCTATTTTTTTGCAATAGACCTGATGAATCTTTCAGTTTTTTTTTAATTTATATCATGGCAATGGCATAATACATCCATGTTATATTGACAAGTCGAACTGCAATGAGTTTGTTGACATGATGGCAGATAATTAATGTAAGGAGATGGATCGTTGCGAAGGTACATGAAGCTAAATATTGTTCCCTCGTCAATTCCACGCCTTACCTCCCTCATGTTGCCTAGCTTTCTGTTGTCGTTTGGTGCAGGCTACATGGTGACGTTCACAAAAGATTCACAGATGTTAGGCCCTTCTCGCATGCCCGTCTTGTACTATGAATTACTGTGTCGGTTAGCAATGGTAACATTAGTAGCCACCCTAACAGTGATTATGCAGCAACATGGCACCACCCATGCAGCCCAGACCACCCACTTCAATCTAATCCCAATTTGCACTTTTACTAGCTGTACGCCCTGACAGCAACAAATAAGTGGTAAAATCCATCACTGCCTAGTCTCATCTCACACTGAGGACAAAGCATTAGGTATTTTTTGTTGTTCTTATTGAGATCAACTGTTTGTTTTGACACTGCTAGGACTACGCAGGCAGTAAAAGTGGTTCGATTTTTATTTAGCAGATGGCACCACAGCAGTAGCGATGGTGATGCATTGACAATGCAGAACGCTACGAAGGTTTCATTGTTCACTGCCTCATTATATTCCTACTCTTCTCTAGTATAGTACGTGATGACAGTGGTGAGAAAACGCCAAATATGCGCTGAGCAGACGGCGCGGTGCATGTAAACATTCGTCAGGGCATTCGCTTTTACTAAAACTGGCTAAGGAGGCTGCATTGAACTGCTCAGATAACGTGTCGATGAAGTGAACCACAGTAGCATTCATGGAAACGCAGCCTATATAGTTACAACATAGGAACATTTGTTGCATCACTGCACCAACAGTGGTGGATGTATCGAAAGAATGGCAAGCAGACGCTGAGCAGCTGATGCAGCGCGGATGAACACATCTTGAGGGGCATTCAACCTTCCTGTTGGCTAAGAAGCCCTGTAGCTGCCCCAGTGGTGCAAGGAACTACTGAGATGGAGTATAACTCGCAAAGCACATTGTTCAGCATGAAAGGTTGGGCAGTGGCAGAGAAGGTGTGTTGCTGTGTCGTCACATCCGCAAAAAATAGCATGCGGCACATTTGCATTGTTTACATTACAGCACATGACACCTAGCGCAAAATTAATAATTGCAATATGTGGAGCAGTGATATAACTTTTAAGCTGTTCCCTAGCCTCCCCTCTTCGTAAAGAGTAAAATGTGCAGAGACAACACTGCAAACAAATAACACGTGTACAAAACAAGGAAAGCTGGTTTGATACAATACCTATACTGAGATGCAAAGAGCACAAACCACCAGCAGTGCTTCTGCAGTGTTTACTCCAGAGCACATGCATAAAAAGCACCCTAAATAGCTTGTAGTGTGTGTCCAACTCAGCAGCTCCTTAGCTACAAGAAAGATTCGCTAAGGAGAAGGAGGTTTCAATTTTTTCCAATGTATGCGTACAAGTACGGTTAGTTCCCGCCTCCTTGAATTTTGGTTTTGACATCCTTGAATGTTGGGTCTAATGTTCTGTACAAACCGTACTGTAAGCACGGTTCACTTCTGAGCATATGCACATGGCATAAAACGAACACTTATACGCCTAGCACAACTACGACGCATTGCAAGTATACGTAACAGTACCCTTCAATTCATAAAGTAAGAACCCCAGCACTCAAACGTTCTGTACGTGTTCACGGTCACCAAGGCGCATCGCAGCCCCCAAAACAGCTCACATGAAGCAAGGCACAAACAGCACATTACGAATGGCTGCGATGACGCGACAATAAAGCTCATCACTACAGGTCGTATCGTCACTTAAACACAAACCAGCAGTGGACAATGCACATACACGTACGAACTTCGCCGCGATGAAGCGCGCGCACACAACACCTAGGCACACCATACGCTGATCGCACTCTTTTTCATTCTGGCGCGTACTGAACATGTGTGATGCTTAGAATGCGCGTTTGTACTGCTGGTACTACACACGCGAAATACGGCCTAGCACACACGAAATCGCCGGTTTCATTGCTTCCGAACCTCGCGTAAACACAACACATTTCCGTCTGTTGCCGTTGACGATCGCACGCACTAAAGAGGTCAGGCAGGGTACAGCGGATTGCTGCGTTCGACGACTATCTCTGCGAGGGCTCGATAACTCTTGCAATGATCCCAAAAAAAACACAAAAAACAAACTGCCACAGCAGCCTAGGCGCCTAGGCCTCGCGCTTCGCTTCGCTTCGAACCAGCGCCATGTTTGTGCGGTCGCCGCACACATGCTGCATACTGGCAAAAGTTCACGACCGCCTCTCGTGACGTCAGAGCGGCCATTTTAAGCGGACCGCCCGCTTGCGGTGCGGCTTGCGGCGATGGGCGGCTCGAACGTGTACAGGCCTTAAAGCTGCCTATCGTCTCCACTGGTGCTCGCAAATAGTTGCCGCGCACGCAGCTTCAATCTTCTGAAATACGCCGGCATGCAGGCCAACTGAGAAGGCAACTTTGGTCATGTGCGCATGCACGTGTAGACTCGCTCTTGCCTTCCCACAGCTGACAAGCGTGGACGACTGTTTTTAGCGTTTACAATTAATGCCGGAGCCATGCAAAAGAGCGAGGGCTTCCTTGGCGCAACTGATCGCGACGTCTTTCCGTCTTCATTGATGGCTCAACATACCAATCTACTTGCATCGATCTTTCATGAAGATACACTTTATCGAATACCTGTGGTTTGGTGTCTCATCGTGCTTTCATAAATGCGTGCATGAGCTAACATGCATCGCCGCCGCGACGCATATCGCAGTGCCCATCTAATCGCGGGCGCCATATTGGCGCTCCCTCGTTAGTGTCCATCTGCTAGTCAATCGTGCAAACAGCATTGCTGTCGGTGTTGTGAGGCTGCAAGCAGGCATGCTATCGTTGCAAAAAGCATTGCTGTCGGTGTCGGAAGGCAGCAAACATGCATGCTGTCGTTGCAAACAGCATTGCTGTCGGTGTCGGAAGGCTGCAAACAGACATCCTGTCATTGCAAACAGCATTCCTCTCGGTGTCGGAAGGCTGCAAGCAGGCATGCTGTCGTTGCAAACAGCACTGCTGTCGATGTTGGAAGGCTGCAAACAGACATGATGTCGTTGCAAACAGCATTGCTCTCGGTGGCAGAAGGCAGCAAACCGGAGTTCTGTCGTTGCAAACAAAAATCTTGTCGCCGCCAAGAATGCTGTCGTTCCGACAAGAACGCTTTGACCGATTTTTTGACTGGGTGCATGTTTCGCTCTCACACATAAAATAGTGTAGACCTAGAAAATATCCCGCATGTGTTGGTCTTGGTGTCAAATTTAAATGCGCCACCAACTGAATACGGGTCCGCGTCCACACGAGCTGCAGTGCAAAGCCGGAATGCTGCCTGGGGCGGACTTGAGCGAGCTGGTCATTAGGGCACCGCATCGTTTGCCCTTATACGACCGACTGCTAGGCAGCGGTACTTGGTACACCAATTCCCTGCGGCACAGAACAAAAATCGTAACGTGCTTCATGTCTCACGGTGCAGGCCTGCCCAATTCGGCATCACCTTCCATTGCATACACTGTAAAAAAAATTGCTTTGGTTTTACGGCAAATCTGTTGGTAATTTGTGACCGAACACTTTCCGTAAGTAAAGAACGGTCATTTCCGTAGAACGAACAACCGTAAAAATAGAGACCGTATTACAAAATACGAGTGCTTATGTATTCAGAAAATGGAAGACTCTGTATGCTGAATGATATGGTTCGACCGTTAATGTACAGGTGCTTTCCGTATTCAGAAAACAGAAGGCGCTGTATATTGAATCGTATGGTTAGACCGTTAATGTACAGGTGCTTTCCGTATTCAGAAAACGGAAGGCGCGGTATATTGAATCTGTAGTATACGGTCCAACCGTTAAAATACAGGTGTTTCTGTATCCAGAAAACAAAAGACTGTATGCTGAATTTGTACTATACGGTCCAACCGTTAAAATACAGGTGTTTCTGTATCCAGAAAACAAAAGACTGTATGCTGAATCTCTACTATACGGTCCAACCGTTAACATACAGGCGTTTCCGTACTCAGAAATAAAAAGGCTCCGTATGCTAAATCTGTACTATATGGTCCAATCGTTAAAATAGAGGTGTTTCATGCATTATGTTTTACAGAGCATATTGATTATTTAGAGAATGTACAATCGGGGACAGAAGTGCCCAAAGTGTGCGAATGACGACCGAATTTTATTGGTGCACTTTCTGCTGGGATCAGCCACGCTAACATTTGCATTCGGAAATTGGTCTGCAACGCAGATGATAGCGGCTGATAGTGCAGAGATGCAATTTGGTCGACACTCGCACGTCCTGGGCACTTTTGTCCCCGATAGTACATATCCTTTAATGCAAATGTCATGAATGCAGCTCATTGCTGAAGCAGCAGGTCGCTATGGAGAAAAACTGTCTGGCCAACACATTGAAATAGCTCAAAAGATCAAACACTTTGCTTTTTGTGATATGAATGAATTACACGACATATATACAAATAAGTGAAAAATTGTATTCGTCAAGTACTTTAGATCACAGAAGCAATTTTATTTTCTTCGACCACTCGTCTTGCATTGTTTCCTGGTGAAAGCTGTTCCCACATGCCTTGCAAGGATAAACTTGCTGCTGTTAGGAGAAACAAATATTATTGGTGAATTTCCATCCTAAAGGAAGTGGCAACAAAAGACATCACAGAACACAACAAAGCGGTAACTGAAGTATTAAAAAACCATGAACGTGGTTCAACATTGTCAAAGCAAGGGATGTTGCTGTAGCCAACATTTCGACACATACGTGTCATCAGGGCAGCAACTGTTTTCCTTGGCAGCGGTTTTGGATGTGCATAGCTCACTCGCCCCTACCCTCATCTGGTGCATATAGTAGGTCAAGAGAAACCGAAGTGTTAAAATAAAGGTAGGAAGGGTGTGTTTCGCAGTGATTGTGATGGAGTGTGTAGAGGCACTGCTGTAAGTTGTTACAATAAGTAGGGATGACCTAAACAGAAAATGATCTGTAGACCTAGTAGACCTATTCTTCCCAGAAAACAGAAAATGATCTGTAGACCTAGTAGACCTATTCTTTCCAGAAATCAACATAGGAATTAAAATAAACTGTTTGGAAATTTGGCAATAAAAGCAATGAAGAATTAGGCAAAATAAACTTTGTAACATGATGTGTCTGGTTAAGATCAGTAGAAATGGCAAATGAAGGTACGTTATCAATAAACATTTCATCAAGATCCGATAAAGAAAAAAAGATATTGGTCAAATATTAAATAAGTAAGGACACCAAAGTAAACTGGGTATGACCATAAATAGTAAAGAACAGCCTGTGAAAAAAAAATGGGACGGGAAATGATAAAAGGTGCAAGATAGAGAAAAGTTTAGCACTGTTTACTGTATGTTCATGCCACTACTGACGACTTGAAGTTTCAGTCTTCCTGCTGAAGCTGTATTACTTGGATAAGGAAATGGATTACTTTGCAGACAAGTCTACATTCAGATTCTGTTCAAATCTTCAATGTAATTTTATGGAAGAAAATGGTATGGGCAGACCTACTGGATGGGCATTCATTCAGCAGTACCATCCACAGGTATTAGCTTAAAATTTATTGGTCTCACTGGACCTTAGCTCTTGGGAAATCATTAGCTGTTTTTTTATCACAGATGCCTTCAAGTTATATCGGTTGGCAGGAGTGCCAGCAAACAACATTATACTTGTTGCCGCAGTCAAAAGTGATATTTGGTAACAATGAGTAAAAGAAGCAAACAGCATTCTACAATACTAATTCAAGTCAACCGAAAAAGCTGATAAAATGAATGTACCCTGGCCCCCAATACACAATAATTACACATCACATTGATGCTCATTGTGTCGATCATGCTATTAGAACAAACACTAGGCATCAAGTGAGCAGAACAAGGAGATCAAAAAAATTTAATTATGGGGTTTTACGTGCCAAAACCACGATCTGATTATATGAGGCACGCCATAGTGGGGGATTCCGGAAATTTGGACCACCTGGGATTCTTTAACGTGCACCTAAATCTAAGTAGACGGGTGTTTTCACATTTCGCCCCCATCGAAAATAAGGGGATCAGAGGGCACATCCTTTTTTTTTCGAACATTAAATGTATTTCGCATTAATCTTGCCTTCCAACTCCTAAAGGAGCAGTTTGCGAGATGGTGACCGACACATAAGAAAACTCATGACATTCTGTGCAGCAGAACATCACGCGCAAATACACTTTTTCCTGCAAAATGACATACTGTAGTGAAACCTTGTGCACATGTGCCAACCTTAGAATTTGAAGAACACCACAGTGGAAGACACAAAGTGTTAACTTTGCTGGAAAATACTAAAATTATATGATTATTCATTCAAGATTCGCCGACTTTGCTCTCTACAGGTGCTGTAAACAGGCACCCTGCTTTTGCAGTTGTAGCAACAATGATCTGTAGAGCAGATGAGGAGAAATGGTTATAAAGTTTACGCAGGAGTATACGCCGCAAATGACAATCCACTTCACATTTTAATCTGGTGGAGGATGCGTACTCCAAAATAGAAGAAACTAGTGTACCCTAAAGATTTCTGTGGCCGATGCCTGTGCACTAGCAGGTACAC
Source organism: Dermacentor silvarum (assembly GCF_013339745.2). Lineage (NCBI taxonomy): Eukaryota > Metazoa > Arthropoda > Arachnida > Ixodida > Ixodidae > Dermacentor > Dermacentor silvarum. The sequence continues at coordinate 152,457,147 of NC_051158.1, read as the reverse complement.
ATAACATGGCAGTTGCAATTATATTTCCACAAGCTATAGTTACTGCAAGCTACTGCCAGTGTACTGGTCCACAGCTGTAATACATTTATGGAAATTTAAAACTTTCTAATGAATTTATCTCATATGACAGAATTGGAATGCAATATCTTGCAAATAAGTGATGCTGTATGTGCCGTCCCATACAATGAAACACCTTTGAAAAACCTGAATAGCCACCTGGGCCGTGACGAGAGGTGAAGTGTATTCTGTGCAAACTAGTACAGTTGCATAGTGTAAAGCTCTGGAGAGTGCATTTAGTAACAGCTGTGAAGCTTTTTTCTCTTTTTAAACTGCACACAGGAAAAACCTCCTTACAGTTTTGAAAAACTCTTTTTATTTAAAAAATTTTCTGCGCGCAAACAAACAAGGACGAAGAACCATTTGCTTAAGAACCCAGAGATCTGCTCAATCCAATCAACAGGACACATCAACAGCGCATATAACAACACGTGTGATAAAAATGCCACGGATCAGCACGACCCCGTCAACATAAAAACAGCAATGCACATAAAACGAGCACTTAAGATGAAACTATGTTAAAGATAAGATGACAGGAGCGAATTCTCTTTAGCTAGCAATGAAACAGAAGGATGACTGATCCATTTTTACTTTCGTTTTGCAATCCAGTGCACTTCTACAATTTCCCTCGCGGTTTGATTTCATTGCCTAAACAATGTGCCGGTGCTTCTAAGACAAGGTGAGCACGCATGTTCCTGACAATGCATGGCCAAATGCTTACTAGGGCCACCTTTCAGACTGGACAAGTGTTCCCTTTGTCTTGTGTTAATGCATCTTGCAGTCTGCCCTACGTACACATGACCACATGTCATAGAAACCTCATACTCAACATTCTTCGTACAATCAAGAAATTGGTTCTTATGCGGATGTTTAATACTACATTCTTTGCATCACCCTTACTTTCGAACTTACTTTTTACTCTAGAACAGACATTACCTCTTTTGTTTTTAGCCGAAAACACCACTTTTACTTCATAACTCCCAGCCACCTTTTTAAGTCTGTGTGAAAGGCCACGCACATATGGAATCACTGAAACCTTGAAAGCTCATTCTTTCTGCCTTAAATTTTTTGTGCATAGTTCCTTATCTTGTTCAAGTTTTTTCATTAGTCTAGCGCATGACACCAGCATCACAGCGAGCAGGTACCCGGCCTCTCTCAACTGATCAACTTGCTCAAGAAAGGCAATGTTGACAGTGCTGTAACACGACTTCAACAATGCTGAGTGGCAACATGAAATGACTGTGCCATTCTTTACAAGCCTGGAATTGCTTGAGGCATAGTTCATGTAGCTTGTTAACAAGAAACTGTAGCTTCTTATCTACCAGTACTTGCAAAGTAAAATTTAAGCCCTTGCCTAGAGTCAAAGGCTTCTACTACTATTGAAGGCTTGACTTTTACTTCGGAAGTACCGGTAGATAACAAGCTACAGTTCCTTTATGTCAAGTTAGAAATTCTACCAGAACATGTGTGTTGGTCATTCACGCCCCGAGCTGGAAAACCGCTAATGAACTATGCCTCAAACCATTCCAGGCTTGTGAAGAATGGCATAGTCATTTCATGTTGCCGGTCAGCATTGTTGAAGTCGTGTTACCGCACAGTAAACATTGCCTTTCTTGAGCAAGTTGATCGGTTGAGAGAGGCCGGGTAGGTGCCTGCTCGCTGTGATGCTGGCGTCATGTGCTAGACTTATGAAAAACTTAAACAGGATAAATAACTATGCACAAAAAAACAAAGCCAGAAAGAATTAGCTTCCAGGGTTTCTGTGATTCCGTATGTGCATGGCGTTTCACACAGACTTAAAAAGGTGGCTGGGAGTTACGAAGTAAAAGTGGTGCTTTCGGCTAAAAACAAGAGGAAGTGTGTGTTCTAGGTTAAAAGTAAGTTCGAAAGTAAGGGTGATGCAAAGAAAGAATGCAGTATTAAAAATCCGCGTGAGAACCAATTTGTTCATTGCGCGAAGAAAGTTGTGTATCAGGTTCCTATGACATGAGGTCATGTGTACGTAGTGCGGACTGCAAAATGCGTTAACACGAGACTAAGGGAACACTTGTCCTGTCTGAAAGCTGGCCCTAGTAAGCATTCGGCTATGCTTTGTCAAGAACATGCGTGCTCACCTTGACTTAGAAGCACCGGCATATTGTTTAGGCATCGAAATCAAATCGCGAGAGAAATTGTGGAAGCGCACTGGATTGCAAAACTAAAGGAAAAATGCATCAGTCATCCTTCTGTTTCACTGCTATATTCGCTCCTGTCTTTTCATCTTAAGTGCTTGTTTAATGCGCATTGCTGTTTTTATGTTAACCGGGTCGCGCTTATCCGTGACATTTTTATCACAAGTGTTGTTATATACGCTATTGATGTGTTGTGTTGACTGGATAGCACAGATCTGGGTTCTTAAGTAAATGGTTCTTCGAAAAAAAAACCAGTTGTTAGAACGCGATCGTGCTTGTGTTGCTCCTTTTCTTCGTCCTTGTTTGTTTATGCACAAAACATTTTTTTGTAATGAATCTGTTCCACTTAGGCAAACTCGCAGTTTTGCTTCCTTTTTTTTAAAGGTAATGACACGTATGGCTATCACATACATGTACAGTATGACCTTCATTCCCAAACAAAGTGAACAGCACTACCCTATGGGTCAGGTGCCTTGTTTCACACATTCTCCCAAACATTATTAGCGCGGGACGCTGATGTTGGCAGGGAAACTGATTTATGGAGCAATATAAAGTATTAAGTACTCAGCTCTTAATGTTTTCTCTGCTGTTTAAGCATCGTTGGGTCTTATAGTAAGAAAATACGGAATACAACATGCATAATTCAACCCCTTTGCAAGTATTTAGTAGTCTGAATTATTATGGATTGCATATTTAGATTAGAAGAAGGATTTCATTCCACTGCAAGAATGGAATTATCCCAATAATTCTTGCATTTGGTGCTATATTTACTTTTATTTCAGTTGGAATGTAGATCGACAGCGATATCGCTTGACATGTCTTCGATTGACTATTTCTCCAACTTAAGCAAACTCATATTCTGAAATGACCTTGTAGATGATACCAAGAACTTGCTCAGCAGGAGTATGTATAATATTCACGAGATCTGAGGCTCTTGAACGCATATCTAAGAAAGCCTGGGGTGCATGCTGCTCTCTCATTTATTCAGTAAGTTACTGAAAATCATCTATAAGTTTTCTTGTGATGAATGTAAATTTGCTTGGACGGGAGAAACATGGAACTTGAACAGGTGAATTATGCAGCATAAGAATGATCTCAGCAAGAAGCAGGCATCAAGAAGCATTGTCGCTCAACACGCATAAACCGTCAAAAGAATTATTGGGATGGTTTAATATTCTGGTAGTGTAACGAAATTTGTTTTCTAATCTATATCTAAACTCCTTGATTATTCAGCCTACGACCACTACCTTTGCCAAAAACATTCATAGTCATTATCCTACCTATGCCAAATTATTCCGACCAATATTCCAGCCTTCATAAGCTGTTTTTTTCACTGCCAATTCTCTGAAGGAGAAGAGGTGTCCTATTTCTCTCTACCTATTCCTCGTTCACTGTTCACTCTCAAACTGCATTAAGCTTGAGCAGGTTCTATGCTTAAAGCTGTGATTCCCTTTCCCTCTGCCATCTTTGACCCACCTGGTTAGCTAAGTAGGTAGAAAAAGTGCAGAAGAAAGGTTGTGGCGCTGAGTTGGACTTGTGCCCCAAGGAACCTTTGCACGGTGGCTCGAGGAGCAACTGCTTGTGGCATGGAGTGGCTCAAGCTGTGTAGAGTTCACTTTGTAAAATCCTGCTGGTTACGGCTGGCCCATCTTTGCCGGAACAGGAATGAACGTTGGCAGTCTACAGTCTCAATTTCTTCCTTGAGCGCCATGGCCATGTAAAGAAACCTTGTCTCGACAGGCTGCATAAAAAAGGATAATTTTCTGAGCTAAGTCTTTTTTCCTAAAAGAACCCATTTAAAGTTGTATTTGTAACTTTGCGACACTTTCCGGGTGATGCCAGCCGTACTTCATTGCACAATGCCACAATCATGACTAAGCTGTGGCCATTCTGAATACAGCTTGCAACACGTGACAAGACCATATATACAAATGCAACCAAAATAGTAAACATTTGTTGTAGCTTCTGTGTATGGCACTATTCGAATGAGACAATTGTAGCACTCTTCTCAGCTCAGTAAAGTTATTTCTAGTTATTTTACTTTTCATGAGGAAATTGCCATGAGCTTCTCTTGAAAAGTAAGTAAACATCCTTGCTTCAGTTTATTCTTCAAATTCTTGCATCACGAATGGATATCAGGAACCCATTTACACCACAGGCAGAGCTCCATATGTTTAAAAACATTATAAATCACAGTACAATATCACAATTTTCATAATCATGTCATGCTAGTATTATTGGTGGCTATGGCTGCTTCAAGCAATTATTTTTCATTAAGGCGGAAACATTTATCATCTGAAATTGTTTGCACCATGGGTGTACAATCCACAAAATCAATCAAAAAGGTCACGATGTGTTCACTATTGAAACATTTAGGATAGGTTACATACAACAGCTAATAAAGAATGCAAGCTTGAAAATCTCAACTGAAGAAGAAACCAGTTTTTGAATATGGAGCAAAATGCCACCAGCTCATGTGGAGTACACCCTTACTATGTACTCCAAGCGAAGAATGTTGTTACAGCAATGCTTCAACACTATATGAATGTAATAATCAACAACCTTAAGAAAAATCTTAACACCAGTAAACAAATTGTGCTTCGAAGATTCCTGATCCGAAATTCTCAACAAATTGTTCTGGTGTTGTACGTGTTAAGCTTGTTGTGTGTTCTGAAATGCAAGCTCACAACATCTACAATTTCTCTAAAGGCAATATCAGCTTTGTCAAGATAGGTATGACGTGCAGATAAAGTGGATAATGCATGACATCATGAACACTGATGTGTTTACCATTGGGCTCACTCTCGCAGCCATGAAATTATGAGATGCAGACACATTTTACGTTGAAACTGGTTTTGTGGAGTACTGCATGCTTCCCAGGCTTCTCCAGTTATGAGAGCCGTCTCCCCTACACAAATGAGTGATGAGGAATAAAAAAAGAATTTCAACATGCAACAATATGTTGGTCATTTGCTAGTATGCAGCAGGCTTTTTGACTCCTAGCTTGCCTCACACAAATCTACCAAGCACAGTATTTGCTTTGCCCAAGCATCAGCCACTTTACGATGCAATGTGTATAGAGCCCTTGCGCTTAGTTTTTCTGCTTTGGAAACAGTTACCGTGTGTTCAGCTGGCATCGAGAAAGGGGACATAAAATACTATGTGCACCACTGATCTCTACTAAGTATTGCTGGATGCCGCTTCGCTGCCCACAGAGCCAGGGGTAGATGAAGCCAGCGGAAATGCAGTGTCGTGCAGCGGCTTGTACCAAAAGTAGGGCATATGCTGCACTTACTAGTGTGTGCCGTTGCACAATATTGCTGCCATAAAAATTTTTCTTCGTGGTTTTCCTTATCTAGGCGATGTCTCCACATGTCTGGTGAGAGCTGTTACTATGTTCTGAACCCGTACGTGATAAGTTTTTCTTACAGAAAGCATTTTCTGATTGACAAGTGTTTTCAGCACGCGCCACTCATGTTAGCGATGCTGTCAGTGCTGTGATGAAAAATTCTGGACGTCTTCTCGAAATACTTCTCTGGACTGCTTCGGTAGCTTGCGGCACAAAGGGCAAGCATTATAGCAGAAGAAATGCCGCACTCGTCTGCAGGTGAAATGCCACAGCAAAGTCATGAAGTACCAACTTCTGGGACAAGGTTGGCTTCAGTCGAAGGAATGCGCTATCCAGCCCCCCATAGTAGAGCTCAGTGGTGTGCTACCTTTTATACTAGCTTTGCTATCTAGTCGGAACATTGGAAACAGCTCCCACCTTACTTTTCTAAACCTGTGACATGCAAACCGAAAGTCGCATCACTCTATTGATTCTATGGCTTTAGTTTTCTAAGTGAACTGCCTGCATATTCTAGCATGTTGTTAAAAAATATAGTTGGCACGTTTTTACTGTTACAAGACAGGTTAGTTGGCTGACAGAAATGTGAAACATGTTACCAGCGCTCTGATAGGATGCAAAAAGCAGAATTGAAATTTACTTGGCACAGGGGCTACAGCAGGCAAGTATGGTTACTGTATGCTCTATTGTTGTTTCAAGTAAAAGTTAAGTTTTTATGCTGTATTTCTACTTGTTCTGAACCATCAAACTGCACAATCAATGTTCCAAGTTTATACATTCATGGCGTTTGATTGCCCATGTGATTTATTTTCTATGAACACAGGCAGTAATCCCTCTATAATAAGCAAAATGAGTTAGAAAAAGAAAAGTCGTGATAATAGTCCACAATTGCCGAGGGCAGAACTAATGGCTGATAGCACTTAATTGAAGCTACATAAATATGCAGATTTCCCACAGCTTGTTCAGCAAGTAATAAAGAGGTATGCTGTGCACCTTTGCATGACCAATGCAATCTGGTGAGAGACTGTGCACTGAGTCTGCTTGGTTGTGTTCGGCAATTTGACTTTGGTATTTTGCTATACATAATTCCTTGGGTATTCGTAGCTTACTTTGCGATAAAACGGAACTTGGAGCAGTGGTCATATATACATAAATATTTGCACATAAATAATGCAACCACAATTACAGCATGATGAGAGGGGGCAATACGAGACTCTCAGAAAACGAAAAAAAAATATTACGATTAAAATGTGACGTGATGCCACGAGAAAACAAAGCAATGCATAGAAGCAGATGGCGGTTCCATGCCACCAAGATTATTTACTAAATAGGCAGCGCTTCAGAAGTGCCCGTGACACAATTGAAGAAGGGAAAGCTGCGTTTGCTCCACACGCGGTAGCGATCACAGCATTGTTGCCAAGTGGTTTAGATCGCCGCAGTTTAAGCTTCCAGAAAATGTACAGAAGAACAATCTGCTTTATAGTCTTAAAGAATATAACATGAAGTACATTACAAGGCCAGAAACATTCCTAGAAAGGTTGCCTTATATTTGCTTAAATCGGCAAGCAGCATGGCTTGTATTACATAGAATAAATTTTCACGATACCGCAGTGTGCAGGGTTTTCAGCCCATATACCACACTATGACGGTATGCAAAATTGTAATCTCATAGTTTAAAAGGTGTAGTTGATTTGACAAAAGTTGACATTCTTCAATCTGAGGCCTGTAAATTTTAACACGGAAGGGCACCCCTTGGCTAAGCAATAGGGATGTAATGTCTATGCATACAAGCATTACCCCATGCATTTGTACCACATCGCCCAAAAGAAATCAATTTTCCCATCCAAGTCTGCCTAATGCAAGACTGGAATTAAAGCATAAGTTTATACAGTCATCCAAACAACAACACCTAATTTTTACATATGAAATTCATATAAATAGATCTCTCTTGATGCCAGCCTCCTGGAATGCTGAACCTTGCTGCATGCTTTAGAGAAATTATAGTAGTAGCACTTTACTCAAAAGTTATTTAGGGCTGCAGTGTTGCAGAACACACCTACAAATGCCGCATTTCATGTGTAACAAGTTGGTTGATTTGCTTGAACAACCTACCAAGAGCAAATTAAAATTTCTTCCTGTTTAGCATTTTTGCCTGCTAGACCACAATCGAATGTCATCAGTATATTAACTTGGAGAAACAAATCTGGCTTATACGGGGCGTCCCAACACACAAAGGTTTGAAAATATGCAAATGCTACGTATCTGGACACAACCAAGGTAAAGTTTGCCATCACCTGGAGATACTCACTTCTTTTTTGCATTCTGTCTAATTGCATAATTAAGTGTAAATTATTTATTCAACTTCTCAAATATTATAATTACATGAAATACGTGCTACATGAAAGTTTTTCTGAGCGTGAAAGAAAGCCACGAATACACGCAAAGAGCCTCGAGCGGCCATTCATGCGGCAATTCTATGTGTATTCGCGAGCTTCTTTTCCGCTCGGAAGAACACTTATGTAGCACTTTTTGCACAACAGGATGCTGTATCGGGAGTTGTTCATGGTGTTCTACAATTTCCTCATTTACACTTTTCATCTGATTAGAGTAATTGAGAGTTTGATTATTTAGACTAATGATCTAATTAGGCAGAATGCAAAGAATATTCTCAGTATCTCCAAGCAATGGCAAACGTAATAACTTGGTTTTGTCGAGCTACGTGGCATCTTTATTTAAAAAAAATATTTATGCATCATAGTTGGGACACTCTGTATATTAACAGCTTCACATATTGCCACAGCTGTGTGTTGTAGCATTCAAAGGGTGCTTGTCCACCAGCACTCCAATGTCACTAACAGTGATCACCTACACAGCTAAGTGGATTGCCATGATGCAGGTTGGTAGTAAAATGCTGAGAGAAACAAATCCACTTACTTTGAAGGCAACAATATTGCGGTAACTTGAGAGACATGGCCTCATGGCAGGCAGCAGATCTCCTCTCAACTCCAGTAGGACACCAGCAACTAGTCTTTCAGTAAAAGAAAATATTGAATCAGTAATGTCATGTTACCTTGTTCTTGCTAAGCATCAGCACAATCATCTGATTTTCATGCATATCTACTTTCTGCTTAAGCAGTTCAACTGAAGGATTTATAAAATACAGGCTATATTGATTGCATTTGCTTCTCTGGCATGTACAATTTTTTTGCGACTGATACATTTACAGCTAGCTACACGACACGAACGCTTGGATTGCCCAGACATCATAAGAAGCAAAACGTCTTGCTGCACCACAAGCAGTTGCACCAAGGAAAGACACAGCAGAGCTAACAATTTTTTTTGTAACTACAATGAAAATGCATGCAAACAAGGAGGCAACTATCGCACGTATAGTGACAGTACAAGCGTCAATAGGAATTATGTGCGCAACTGAACGCACTCTTATTCTAAGTTTTTAACGCGCATGAGCAATAGGTTATACGCGCCACACAAAAAATTTCGATCGCGCTACCATGGAGATCGATGTGAAATTATGTGATCCTTTTTTCCATTCACGCGCCATTTTTGCCCTATGACGCTGTTTACTGGCCTTTTGAAAAACACAGTTCTGTTCGCCACGCCAGCTTACCACACATCATCTAAACAGCTACACTATGCAAACCGAACAAATAGAATTACAACGGGCTTACCTCATACGTACGCGTACGCGCAGCGTGCGTACAGTGTTGAACATCCGTTGAGGGCAGGCTATCCCGTATCCAAGCGCATACGTGCACCCGTACACAGGACTTCGATGCCGCAGCGTGCAGAGTTTTGTAGACGAAGGGACACATTCCGTTCAAACATCCCCGCGCTCTGACGGCACTTGACGAGCACAGAAGCGTACACCACACCGCGACAAATTCGGAACTTTGCCAGTCCTAACATGCCGAGAGTCGTACAGCCGAGAGTCAAGCAGCCTAACCATCCATCGCGTCTGTTCTTCGCTCACGATGCGTCAATCTCTGTTCCATAGGGCCTTGCTCCACTCTTGAGTACAAATCAAGACATATTTACGGTAAACTAACAAACTGTACAACATAAAAAGATAAACCGGCTGGCTACACAATGCAGCTCCGTCAACCGCTAGTCTTGTTACATCCTCCGAGATCGGAAGTGCCACGCGTGGTTCCACCTGGTGCTGGGAGCGCGGAGAACAAAACAAAATCGGTTTCGTTTTCCCATTTATGCAGTAGTTGTTGAAAGAGTAAAATGATTGCTTGACAAATAATTGAACTCTGGAAGAGGAGATCGCTTTCTCTGCCACAGGGCATTGTATACATTGTATACATTGCCCAAAGAGATATCTCTTTGTATACATTGTATAGAAAGAGATAGAGAAAGCAAGGAGAGGAAAGGCAGAGAAGTCAACCAGACGAGAGTCCGGTGAGCGTTGCAATGCCGTGCTAGAGTGTAATGCGATGCGTCAATAAGCTCTAGTATAGTGTTAATTTGGACTGGCTGGTGCATGTAATGAACGGGCAAATAATGAGTTGTGCCATTACTTTTACCCACGGATAAAGCTCATGTAATAAATGGTGTTACATGTCGGGTTAAAAAAGAAATAAAGGTTGAATCATTATGCCAACTCGGGACAGGGCGTTTTTTGCTTTTCTTTCTTTCTTTTCTTTTGACAGTACACACAGTGCTATATCCCTCATCTTCGATCACCTTCCCGTAGTTTGCACACGTATTGGTGCGTGTTCGATGCCGCAGCGTGCAAAGTTTTGTAGCCGAGTGAAACACATTCCGCGCAAGTAAACCCGCGCTATGACGGCACATGACGAGCACACAAACATACACCACACAGTGAGAAATTCGGAACTTTGCCCATTTAAACATGCCGAGAGTCAAGCAGCCTAACCATCCATCGTTTCTGTTCTTCACTCACAATGCGTCCATCTGTTATTGTACAGCAGAATTCCGTACAAGAAAGTGTGCGCTCGCCGGTCTTGTTTCAAGATGAAGCGCTAAATGATACATGATGATATACATTAATGACATAGCATTAGAGATATATGGCTAGCCCTAACGACATTATAACACTGCAATCTGACCTTAATAAACTAACGGAATGGTGCTGCAAATGGCAGATGCAAATTAACACAGAAAAGACCAATCACCTGAACTTCACTTCCGTTCCAAAGTCTCAAACTAATACTTATATTTTAAACAATAGCATAGTAAACTCGGTTACATCGGCTAAATACCTCGGTGTCTACATAAATTCTAGCTTAACGTGGACTGACCATACAAAATATATCACAACTAAAGCGCAAAAGAAACTTGGCTTTCTGAAGCGACGCTTGCATCTGGCCGACAGGGACATCATGCTTCAAGCGTAAACTTTCTTCGTGCGTCCCTCCCTGGAATATGCATCAGTCATTTGGCATCCCTACCAGATCGCCCTTGCCAATCTACTCGAAGCCGTCCAGAATAAAGCAGCGCGATTCATCATGTCATCTTACTCCAGATTTCAAAGCGTTTCACCTTTGAAGCAAACACTCAACATGCCGCCACTCGCAATGCGCAGAAAATTCGCCAGATTACGCTTTTTTCACACACTGCATCACAGCAACACATCATTTGCCCGGTCACACATTTTACCGTCACCTCATACTTCACATCGCATCGATCATGCCTACAAAGTTAACCCTATCTTTGCCCGGACGGAAAAGTCCAACAATTCGCCGTTAACCTTATCAATAAAAGAATGGAACCAGTTACCCTCCAGAATTGCCACGATAACACACTAGTCTTCCTTATTTTATTCGGCATTACTAACGTATTTACAATCTTTAGCACTTTTAATAACATTTTTCTCTCCCAGAGCACTTATTCGCTTTCGCTATTTTGTTCTTGCTTCGTTGAGTGTGAATTTTGTAAGAATATTTACCTTGTTAATATGTTTCACGACTTGCTGTACCCCAAAGTGCTGTATTTACCACCTGCGATGCTCCTTAATTTGTGAAAATTGTGTTCTGCTTTATGTCCCCCCCCCCCCTATGTAATGCCCCTGTGGGCCCTTAGGGTATGTAAATAAATAAATAAGAATAAATGCTTGCGATTACATCTTACCGCAAAAATTGACAACAGTGTCAACAATTGAACAGTGCAGAATATGCGTACTGGGGGTGTGTCAATGAATGGCAGTTGACTGAGATATTTTGCAAATATTATGCGGCGATTCAAACCAAATACTGTACAGTTCAGTAAAACCCTTCTACTCCTGAGTTAATTCTTTCTCTCCCTCTAAAATTTCATCTATAGCAGCAGTACTTGGATTTATAGGCCGCCAGTTCTCTTCTCGGCCGTTTCTTGTTAAATCGTGGTCATTATACTGCGTTTCGGTACTGATTTAGAGTGCGCACAATTTTTGCATAGCGCACCAATGTAATTGCCAATACACCAGCACCTGAACGGCGCAGGTTTGTTTACGTTGTCATGTATGGCCACTGCTGTTCGTTCACTAAAACTTATATATATATATATATATATATATATATATATATAGTGCTGACACCAAATAAACGTCAGTACAAACACAGGCGCCATTTGCATTGCAATAAATTATTCTTAGAGGAAACTTTGTGAGTACAAGCGTTCACGCAGACAGCGTGTATAGTTTTCCTTGCAAACATACGGATGATCGCATAACAAAAATACGGAATTCTGTCTGTTTCGTACAGAACAGTGTAGTCACCGTATTATTACGGAAAAATGACCGTAAAGCTTAAAACGGGGAGCACTTTCCGTATTTTAACAGAAATTTTGCTGTATATCTGAAAATGAGATATTTTCCGTATTCTTACTGCAATTTTTCCGTATTTATTACGGGAAAATGTCCGTAAAACTTAAAACGGGGAGCACTTTCCGTATTTTAACGGAAATTTTGCTGTATTTCTGAAAATGAGATATTTTCCGTATTCTTACAGCAATTTTTCCGTATAATGACGTAAATCCTCCGTATATTGACGGAAATTTCTTACAGTGTAGGCTAAACAGATGACCTGAAGTTAAAAACACAACGCGCACTTTAACTTTCCCTATAATACGTTTCAACGAATTCGACAGCTTGTGCACCTAGAGTATGTCGGCAATGTTGAAGTTAACCTTGGTTTTCTTGGGACCACGGTCTCCCATTGGCAGTTACATAAACAGTAGCATCTTGGTGATAATGCGCAGGTGGTGACCCTAGAACGGCTGTAAGCATGCCTCCCTGACGCCACTTCACCTTGGAAAGCTCCAACTGCATGGTCATTGGCGGCCTGGTCATTAATTGTCGGCCGGTTGACTATTTGGAATTCTTTTCAATATTCAGTTAGACTGTTCGCTGACCTTTGCGTCTTATATCTCTAATCAATAAACGAAACGATGTTTTGACTTTGGAAAGTGGCATACATAAGCTATCGCCTTTGTGTGACATATGAATGATAAGCTTTAACATTTCAAAGTATAAAACAAACAGTATCCCACATTCCGCATCAAATTCAGATTCCCATTTACACCCTCATCCGCACATGTTTGGTAACGTTTTCCACTTATAGATATGTCGGGATACACAACACACACAACATTTTTGGAATATGTATGTTGAGCTTTTAATTAGCAATGCCAACCGCATGCTTGATATTTTGCTCTCACGTGCAGCCAGTGCGTCTTCTATAAAATCAACGCTTGGTCTACCTTGTCTCGATTTACAGCGTATGTGATCTTACTTGAATTTGTTCATTATGATTAATTTGATTACTCCCGCTCCTTAAAGGACAGTTTCTTCTACCTCCCACCTACGTTTCATCTCGCAGCGGCCACGGATTCAAAGTGGTGTATGACGTACTAACCGTTTTTACCACGCAAGAGCAAAGACTGAAATCACCTCCTTCCTTCCTTCACAAAAAGCCGCGTTTGAAGCTTTTCTGTTTACGAAAAAAAACTACCCACTTTTTATGTAGAGATTTCGGGCTTTGGCACAATACTAACATAAGTAAATTACTATGGCCAACTTGAACGAGATCCTCGTACTCACTTTTTGGGTATAACTTTACGTTATGCGCCGCGCAAGATTTTGTCGCGAGGTTTCTTAGATACGGCTGGACTTGCTTCGTTTCTATTCGTTTTTTTAAGGCGAGAGGTTGTTTTATTCAACTAGGAGCAAGACAATGCATGGGGCACGTTAGCAAAAGATGCTGTGCGGCGCACTACCCCCTTGCGCACACGTTGTCTTGCTCTACCGTTCTTCTGGAATAAGCAGCGCAAAAAAGCATTGCATTCATTGAGCACTTCGAGTTGTTCTATAGACACATTTGTCATCCTTTACAGAATACAATACATTTCAGCTACAATAAATAATAAAATCAGCACAAATGCTGCTGCTCGTTCAACCGTAGCAGATCCTGCAAAAGAAATGGCATTCAATAAATAAATAAAACAGAAGAAAAAAAATGTGTGCGTGTCGTTCTTCACTACTGCCAGCAGAATATGGAGTAGAGTTTGTAGAAAGGAAAGATGCATATTTCTGCAGCCCTTGTAGAGAGCACGGCTCAGCACCGAGGCGCGGGGATAGGGGGCAGAACGTAGGAAAAGTGGAAGAAGGAGGGGGGAGAGGGTAGTCGTCCTCGTCTCGGGCAGGGTGCCCCTACAGTTGGTCAGCCAGCATTGAATCAGCAAGGTAGCCGATCACCGCCTTGAATACCCTGCTGGGACTGCGGGCTGGGAACAGCAAGTCCGTGATGGCGGCTGATGGTCGGCCCATGCGGCGAAGTTGAGCCACCATGGTGTTACGGTGTTGATTGAGTGCGGGGCAGAAACATAGGAGCTGCTCCAGTGTTTCGTCTGCCCCGCACTGAGAGCAGCCTGATGAGGTGGTTCTGCCAAGGCGGAAGCTTCGGGCGGCTGTCCAGCAACGGCCAATCCGTAAGCGTAGCAGGAGGGATCTCTTCCTTCTCGTCAGTCCCCTGCCAGGCAGCCGTGTCGGAGGACTCCGCCTTGCCACGCGTGCGTCGGGGTGGCAGCTCAGCAAGAGTCGTTGCAAGGTGCTCCTGGAGTAGTCTGAGGCAACGACTGCCGGGCTGAGTGCCGTGTCCATGCCGTGTGCCTCCTTTGCCAACGCATCTGCCTCTTCATCGCCTGTGATTGCCATGTGTGCAGGTATCCAGTGCAATGAGACGGTGCCATTGGCGCGGATGGCGTGGACGTTCGTCACCACGAGGGCTGCATTGAAGCCAGCCTTCTCCAGGAGGCACATAGCCTGGAGAACTGCTCTCGAGTCCCTGGCCGCTGCGACGCGTACTCCAGGAGGGTCAGCAGCCAGCAGGTCTGCAGCCAGGTGGAGGCCCGCCATCTCAGCAGTGGTGGAGTTGGCCGAGAAGGGGAGACGACAAGTCGCGGGGGCCACACAGGCTGCAGTTGTTGAGCAGCTGTCGGGGAGGACGAAGCCATCAGTGAAGACGAGCAGTCTTCCTCCAGCCTGGAAGTGGCCAGCTGCCGGTGTTTGCAGCTGGAATATTGGCGCTTGGAGTGTCCTTCAAGCGAAGTGGAGATGACCAAGAACGTCTCGTGTGGTGGTGGAAGTAGCGATGCTGGAGGTACCTGGCCGACCACTGCTTGGTAGGTGTCGACGAGGCTCCTCATCCTGGAGGAGGGACGGCTCGCCAGGCGGGTGAGCAGGGGCGCGGGCCAGCCTGTCGATATGCAGCAAATTAAGCCACGTTGCTGCAGCAGGAGAGACAGAGGCCACGCTCCCGCTTTTGCGAGCGTTGTTGCTATTTGTGAAGTCCAGGGTAACCCCAGCACGCTCCTGATGAAGCCTCAGTGGAGCTGCTCCAGACGTCTCAGCCGGGTTGGTGAGAGCGTGATGAGTGGCAGGGCGTAGAGCAGCATGGAGGTGGCGGCTGCAGAATGCAATCGCAGCGCCCAGAATGGCGAGCATCCTCGCCCTCTCAGGAAGATACGGCTCACGGCTTTCTGGACCCTCTGTACCTGGGCCACGACAGCCTTTACAGCGGGAGTCCACGTCAGCAGGTGGTCAATCTGGAGACCCAGGTACGTGACTGTCCTCTGCCATGGTATCCTGGTGCCACCTACGCTGAGACAGGCAGCGCTCCGTCAGGTGGCCGATCGAGGATGGACCAGGAGAGCCTTGGTCTTGGCAGAAGATACCGTGAGGCCCACGGAAGCCAGGTGGCCCACTGAGGTGTCAAGGGCCTCCTGGTGGCAGGTCTGGACTGCAGGGGGGTTGCGTCGTGGTCTACTGGTCCACAGGGCAAGGTCGTCCGCATACACTGAGCAATGCACTGGGAAGCGCCGGCCCTTCGGGATGGATGAAGGCAGGCGTGCCAGGGCCACGTTGAATAGAAAAAGACTCAACACAGATCCCTGAGGCATGCCTGCCATGACCGGTTGCGGGGAGCTCTGTGCGTTGCCCACACGCACTCGGAAAGAACGACCAGTCAGGAAGGCCCGCACGAATTGCTCCATACGTCCAGACACTCCCAGTGCATCGAGGGCGTGCATCACCACCAGATGGGGCAGCCCGTCGAAGGCACACTGCACGTCCAGAAGAACCAGCAGAGCTGCCTCTCCCTCGCTCTTTGCCTGCTCCAATGTCGAGACGACGTCGCTGACGAAGTCAGCTGTGCAGCGGTGGCTCCGGAAGCGAGTATGCTGCTCTGAGAAGTCCAGCACCCTGGTGATCCATTGAAGGCGGGCCAGAACCATGGTCTCCATGACCTTGCAGGCCGCGGATGTGAGGAAGACAGGTCTGTAGGACGATGGAGCTGTGGCTGGCTTTCGTGCCTTGATTATGGTAAGAACAATGGCAGTGAGCCATGACTCGGGGGAGCTGGCCATTGTTCCAGACTGCGTTGAGTCAGTCCAGGAGCCGGGCCTTCTCAGCGTCTGCTAGGTTGCGGAGCATCTGGAATGTTATCCTGTCTGCTCCCGGGGCGCTGCGTTGTCTGGAACAGTCTAGGGCCTTGGTCAGCTCATGAGGCTGGAAAGGCTGATAGCATAGTGCCGCCACGCACTCTATTTCCAGTCCTGGTGGTGGGCGTTGTGCGTGGGTGCTGCTGTCACCATGCTCGCCGGACCGGGGGCGGCACAGGTGGCCGGGTGGAGAAGTGACTGGCCAAGAGGTTTGCCAGAGCCGTCTCTGTCAGCCCCATGGATACAGCAACAGCCATGATTGGCTGTCGGAGGCTTGGGCCCCGCTGAAGTGCTCGCAGCAGGCGCCACGCCGTTGAGCTGCTTGTGGCGGAGGGATGGAGCTACCGACTCCCCCCAGATCGGCCAACGGCTCTGGCTTGCGTGTAGCCTGCATACCGCGTCCAGCTTCCGGTAGGTGGTCCAGTCTCCCGGATCAGCCATGCGGATGGCGCGGCGTTCTGCCCTCTTGCTTGAGGGCAGCTGCCTGAGGTCGGGAACATTGCGTCCTGGCTGCACTCGCGTCACTATGGTGGCGGCCGTGGCACTGTTCTTTATGTGCTGGAAGAAATCGCCATCTGCTGGATCGCCTGCGCAGTGCCTCCTGAAGTGCGTCCAGTTCACCGTGGAGCAGACCCTGCTCCGAGCGAGCCGACCAGCGTCAAGGGAGAGGATGACAGGGAAATTATCGGACCGCCATGTGTTGGGAAAACTGTCCAGGTGCACGCTGTGCGTACAGTCACGAGACTGAGGCCTATGGCCGTGCGCACACCTCCGCGGACGTATGTTGCCTCTCCGTTTTGGAGGATCAGGAGGCCTGCGCGAAGGCTAATGTCCGCGATGGCACGGCCACGAGTGCAGCAGCGTTGTCCTCCGCAAGCTGTGTGGTGGGTGTTCGAGTCTCTACACAGGAGGGAATCTTCCCCTAGGCGGCTTGCCCGCTGCAGGAGGCTGGTGGCAACACAGGCGAGGCGGGGGTGGATGTAAATGCTGGCCACTGTTGTGTCGCACGAGCCTATGCGACATTGACCGCACAGCAGTCGATCGCGCCCCCGATCAGGTCATCTACAGGAACCACCGCATGGGGGATAGCTCATTCGAACGTACACGGCACATCGGGCCGCTCCCTGGTCGTGGCCAGCTGTCCGGCTGGGTGCCTCAGTGCAGGAGTCGAGCGTGCAGGAGGTGGTGCTCACGTGACCTCATAGCCTGGCAAGCGAAGGGCCCCCGCCGTCACGTACAGCTCTTGCAGGGCGAGCACGTTGTAGTCTTCCTGCAGAAGATGTAAACACAGCTCCGCCGGCGCAGTGAGTTCGTGCTCCACTGCAGCACCCGAGGACGTCGGCTGTTCCCTCGGTCCCTAGCGATGGGGGTCCTTGTTTCCCTGCAGTCCCCCAGCCTGGAGGCAGACGGATTTCAGTGGGCTGTCCGCTGGGGGGAGCACGCCCACTGCTCGGAGTGTGAGCTGCAGCGAGGCAATGATAGCGTCACTCGGATCGGCGGCAGGAGTCGCTGGGGGCCGAGTTGCATTGGTTGGTGGTTGAGCGGCGGGGGTGGTTGGCTGCTCACAGGGGGCCGTGGGAGA
Source organism: Dermacentor silvarum (assembly GCF_013339745.2). Lineage (NCBI taxonomy): Eukaryota > Metazoa > Arthropoda > Arachnida > Ixodida > Ixodidae > Dermacentor > Dermacentor silvarum. The sequence continues at coordinate 152,439,029 of NC_051158.1, read as the reverse complement.
TTGGGGTGCCGGGGGGGAGGCTGGTCTACGGGGGCCAGCAGCAACTTGTGCGTAGGTGCTGGCTGGCTTAGCCGCAAGGTTTCCCTCTCGCACCATCGTCCGGACTGCGTGTCTGGACAATGGGACTGAGGATGTCGCCACAATGGTGGCATCCTTGCGTTCTTCCTGTCATCTGGGGCAGGCAGGGTGGTTGCCTCCGCAGTTGGTGCAGCGGGCCTGGTTGCTGAAGAGTTCTGTAGCCGGGTGTGTGGCTGCAGTTCTTGCAGCTGTAGGGCCATTTGCACTTGGCTGCTACGTGGCCGAGGCGTCCACACTGCTGGCACTGGAGTGGGCGAGGCCGGGCTGGACGTACAGTGAATCCAAGCCTGAAGATGCTGACACTCTCAGGAGGAACTATAGCCTCATGGCCGGACAGTTGCTCCGCTGTATAAGGTTGCACAAACCGGTGTAGTGTTGAAAAAAATGTTCGATTTTTTCGGTTCCCTACGAAGAAGTTCCACAAACATCCTCGAAAAAGATGTATCGCTGCAGTAGGCCACGTCAACCATAATGGGAAACCGTGGAAACCGTCGAAGAACACACAAATCAGCAGCAACCACGTCTACAAAGGTACGTATGTTTGTCCTTGCTTCATCGACTTTGTTTTCGCACGCAAAATGTTGCGTAATGCTCTTCGTTTTGACATGACCGATGTGCGGCAAATCTTTTTTTTTCCTTCAAGGCTATACCACATTTGTGCGAATGCGATAACGCTGGCATATACGACCAGTTTCGATCTATTACGTCAGATGATTGCTCCGAGGTCGTTGCTGAAACTTCAAATGGCTTACCGCAACACGCCGGCGGTAGCGGGCGTTTTTCGCTCTGACAAGTTGCTTACCAGTGTTCGCCAGGGTTTCGAGGAAGGCACTCCACAGTAGAGCAAATTGGGCGAGTAGATTAATTTGTTTTTTACCGCAGGGGAGCCGTCGTGAGTGCCATGCGATGGCACTCACTACTACTATGTGCCAAGTATATTAACATACCGACAGGCGCACACAGGCGTTCTTCCTCGGCAGCAACGTGCCTCGTGAAGACAAGGTATTGGACATTTTTTTCATGAAAGTGATATAAACTGTAAATGTAACTGCATGTATGGTCCCGAGTTCGAGGTTATCAAAAATGAATGTGAGGACATGATTGAAAGTGTATAATCGCTGAGTATACATTTTTTTTTTCTCGTGGACATGCTGCCAATCTTGCAGCAACGGCCCCCAATGTAGGCGCTGCTGGTAAAAAGTGTCTTCTCTTGAGATTTGTGTGTTATTCACACCATGTTAAGATCACAGGTGTGTGGCATACGAGAAAAATTTATATCAAGCAGAAGCACTTGGTTTCAATGAGTGGCTGTTTGGCTAAATGTGTGAACTTTATTATTGCGCACAGGGTGAAAGCAGGAAGTAGCAGCAAGTATATCTGGTCGTCTTTGCCAGGATGAAAGCGTAAATTTGTGTGAATCATCATTACTGATTGCAGTTGTACGTGCTTGAGATTTCCTAAGTAATGAATAAAATGTGCACATCATAAGCTTCAGATGAGTAAGGAAGTCAACATTTTAGATATAACCAATGAATGACTGTCTAGTTTTTATGTATTATCCACCACACTGGTACCTGGCAGTGCCTAGGTACCGATAACGCAGCATCAAGTTACCTTCAAAATTACTCTGTACAAATCTGCAAAGTTTATCTGCGTCTTGTCATTTACAGGCGCTGCCAAAGCAGTACCCAACAGCGCCCGGTCAGTGCCATTGCATGCTGCAAGTAAATTACACAGTTACATTCTCCAAATCTACAACATAAGTGCACATCTTGCCCTTGGCAGGTATTGCTTCAGCAGAGCCTCACAGAGCCGGATAAGCACTAATTGATGTTTCAGTAAATAAGTTACTATTCGACGCAGTGGTTTCAGTAGTTATTATTAAAAGACAATTTAAAGCTACAAGAAGTTTTACTTGTCTGCACTTTAACAAAAAATATGCACGACTGTTAAACGTTAGCGGCTTCCAAGTACCTTGAGTTGTCATGTACCCTGGCTTTCTCTGCCTTTGTCGTAAGATCTGCTGTAGTCTTTACAAAAGGCTGCTCACGTTTTGTTCGTTACAAGCCACGTATGCATGCTTTCTGAACAAGAACAGCTTGATACGTTTATGCTACATTTGGTTTGTGTGTTTGGTTTGGCTATGGAGGATCCGTGCGTTATCCAGCCATTGGTTTGGCTTCGTCACATGTGTCGACTGCATTGAAAGAAAGAACAGTGAGCTTCAATAAATGTCCTTGAATGTAGCTCTTTGCAGGGTGCAACTAAGCGTGAAAACGCAGGAGGCTATCTCTAGTACATATCATGATCACACCACGCCAACCGTCATGGAAGCATTGAAAGCTCTATCACAACAGATGGGCACACTTATAGTGAAAAAAAAAACAATTATAGTAAGTTAATGTATTATAGGTGTACATATTTCTTGCTACTCTATAGTATATTTTCAATCTAGATATAAAAAAAGCTTCCGTTAAGGGATTTCTTATTCACTTCAACTTCACCATTAGAGCTCCGCTGTACTTTATTTCATTTGCTCTCATGAAACAGCAGTAATCGAGGTAAGCACAGAGACAGACTAAGTGTCCAAGACGCAAATGAAACTGTTAAATTTACCTTTGTCGCAAGCTACTTCTGAATGAGAAACCGTATGACATGCTTAAAGAGGTTGGTTCTCTATTAGAGGTTTAAGTTTTGATCCTTATGATACTCATGTAACAATTTTTGGGGAGTTTCGGAACAGCAGTTTTCCAGGATGATCATGTTCCTGGGGAACCAGAGGACAGCAGTCTAGAAGCTGGACTCCGGTGAGATGTCAGAATGCAATTGTGAATGAGAACATGTAAAGACATTTCTATCTTTTTTTCTTTCTTGGTCCCCCTCAACAGGTGCACACCATGCACGACACTCAAAAGCCGAATATGGTGAGTGTGCTTAATTTGAATGTGACATGTAGTTACATCTTAATCATGATTATATGCTTGCCTCTGTAAAGAGACAGGCACTGTGACTGTGTTGAGGGCAGGGAGTTGTTTAGAGCTGTGTTAATATAGCACGCTTGAAATTCTGGTGACAATGCATGAGATGTCACTGCTATGTTTAAATTTGGAGTAATCCCCTAAAGTATTCCATTTTCAAACTGCAAGGCGTCTCATGCAATTTGCACATTGGCCAGCATGAATGCGTGGCTAGGTGTGCTTGCTGTGTGCAGGAAAACCCATAGGTTGCGCTATGTAGTTGTTTTCCACTACATGCTTCTTTCCCTTAATATACCTCGCCTAAACTACATTTGCCTTAACTGAGTGCTACATCATGCACATTCCGGCTTCTGCATTATGTAGGCATTTACTAAAGAAGCGTTAAGAAGGCACACCATAATTTTCTGTTTACTTGTTTTCTTCCAGAGGCTGCAGAGAACATGTAAAGACATTTCTATCTTTTTTTCTTTCTTGGTCCCCCTCCTCCTGATAAACATTGCAGTGGTGTGTCAGGCCAACGCGCTACAGAATGACCTGGAGCAAACACAAACAGCCCTAGCAGTCACAGAAGCTGGCTCACTACTGGAAGGAGCGTTATGAAAGCAGCCGAGAGAGGTTGCGTTCTGTTAATCTCATAATGCAGCCAAGTAAGTTCCAGTACTATACTGGTCTGCCATCGGACGTTGTCCTCGAAGGACTATACAAGGCCTTTTGCTCTGAAATGCCGCAAGTCACCAGAGGACCTTCTCGGCAACTAAGAGGACGAGAAGAGTTCTTGATGGTCCTTGTGAGACTAGAGCACTGCACGGGCCGGGCCCGGGCGCGATTTTACGTCGGCCTACCCGCCCGAGCCCGACCAAAAGCTTTATGGCGAGACCCGGGCGCGGCCCGCCGCCCGGCCCGGCCCTCCCGCCACCCCTAACGCAGAAATAATCTACGTTACCCGCCCAGTCCAGCCTACCACCTCTTTACATTCGGCCCGAGCCCGGCCCAAGCCCCGCCCGAACCCGGCCCGAGACCGGAAAAGACCACCGAGTTCCATTAAACAAATCAAATAAAAAAGTGAAATAAAGGAATTTATTCTTAAGGCATAAATACATGTCATATGCAAATATGAACACTATCTGAGTGGTCTGAACGCAAATACCAGCGCGCGAAGTAGTGCGAATGACCCCGTTGAGCAGTATTGCCAGCACTTTCCAACGGGCCGACTTTGATGCGCCCCAATCCACTTAATCAATCAATCAATCAATCATTTATTTATCGTGCCCAGGAACAACCGTGACGTCTAGGTGCTGGCGCACGTATACATAGAAAAAGAAACACAGCAGGGGAGTATCAGTGAAAAAAAATGAATAAAAATAACAATCTTGAAAAGAAAAGTGTACATACATGACCGAAGGCGTAAAATGCATACATAATAAAAAGGAGAAGGGAAGTTGAACAATATGTGAAAATAAGACACAACAACGGAAAGCTCAGAGCAGAACAAAGACATAGAGTTGTGAAAAATATCAGCAGGGGGACAATATCAGCAAATACAGCAGGGGAATATCAGTAAAAAAATGAATAAAAATATAACAATCATGAAAAGAAAAGTGTACATACATGTAACCGAAGGCGCAAAATGCATATATAAAAAAAGGAGGAGAAGGGAAGTTGAACAATATGTGAAACTAAGACACAACAACGAAAAGCTGAGAGCAGAACAAAGACAGAGAGTTGTGAAAAATATCAAGGTCATGAAAGTGGGCGTTATAAAGACTCTGTATTCTATGGGCGGTTGAGTGTTGGTGGTGACAGGCAGCAACATGGAAAGGTCTGTGTTCTCTCGTGATCTTGCGCGGAATACGAAATGTGATACAACTGAGGAGTTTGGGGCACATGAGGATACCGTGAAGGAGGTTGAAAAGGAAAAGCAGTTCAGCGCGATTACGTCGGCAGCGAAGTAGGGGCAATGGAAATAATCCAACAGTGCTAGAGCAGGGCCCAGAGTCCGTGTTAGCAAAGCGCTGATGATATATGCTTAGAAACTTTTTCTGGACCCGATCTATAATGTCACTGTTGGATCTAGAAATGCCATTCCAGACGACCGACGCGTATTCAAGTTGAGGAAGACAGATTGTTGTGTACAACTTGCGGAACGGTGTAGGAGAATTGAATTCTCTCGACAGTCTGCAAACAGAGCCAAGCGTGCGCATGCCCCGCATTGCAACGCGTTTTGTGTGTGCTGAAAAGTGTAAGGTTGTATCAAAAAGTTCACCAAGATGATTGATCTCACGGACCTTACACAATGGTACAGAATCTACTGAATAAGAAAAGGAAATGCTTGCTGTTTTGCGGGTGAAAGTCATGACTTTGGTCTTAGCAGCATTCAAGGTGAGTTTATTGTCTGTGCACCATTTAGAAAAAAGAAAGCAGGTCAGACTGCAGGATGCGACAGCCATCAACAGTGTGAATTGCCTTAAAATCTTCATGTCATCGGCATACAGGAGCAACGAAGAATGCCGAATGGCGGAAAGAACATCATTAAAAAAATAAAAAAAGGAGTGGTCTTAACACTGATCCTTGAGAAACGCCGCTGGTTACCATGTACGAAGAAGACGTTTGGCCGTTGACGTTAACAAAACATGATCTACCAATAAGATAACTCCGCAAGAGATTTACAATTGACGAGTCAACACCAAAGTGCGTAAGCTTGATGAGAAGCAGTGAGTGGCTTACCACATCAAAAGCTTTACTGAGGTCGCAATATATGGTGTCTACTTGCCCCCTTTGAAGTACTGGCGCAGAGATATGTGTCATGAAGCTTGCGAGATTTGTGATAGTGGAGCGGCCGGTGAGGAATCCATGCTGATTCGGAATCAATGTGTTCTTCACAGTACAAGACAATACGTTGTGAAGAGCAAGCTCAAAAACCTTGGACGTGGCACAGAGAACAGAAATCGGGCGATAATTTGAGACATCGGTTTTACAGCCAGACTTAAATACAGGAAAAACACGAGCAGTTTTCCACATGTGAGGGAAGGTGGAGGTATTCAGAGAGCTATTAAATATAGATGTCAATACTGGGGCAAATATACCGCCGTACGCTTTTAAGATTGCGGAAGGGATGCCATCAGGACCGCAAGATAGAGAAGGCTTCAAGCGCTTAAGGCATTCGATGATCAGCTCTGCATCAAACAACACAGAACTAGATGTAGGAGCCGTTGTGTGCAGCTGACTGACACCAGCGTTGAAACCTGAAGGTTTATATAAGGAAGAGAAATGGGCAGCAAAACAATCCGCGACTGCTTGGACCTCTACTCCACCAGAGTCGAGCAGGCGAAAACAATCTCCGCGATTACTGGTACGCTTGCGGATATACTTCCAAAATTCCGCCGGCCGGTCGGAGGCGCTCTTCTCCAAGAACGCAATATATGCGTCATGATCCCGCTTATAGAGGCGTTTGCAGAGAGTTCGAAAAAAGCGGAATTCTTCTCTCCACTCATTAGGCACAGGAATTCTGGATTTACGGTGCGCGCGATCTTTATGCTTTAGGGCGGTTATAAGTTCAGATGAGAACCAATGGGGATATTTAGAGCGCCTAGGACTGTACTGAGGAATGTATTGGCGCATACCGCTCAAAACAAGCTCCGTAAACTTATCTATTTGGTCATCAACATAGGTTTTATCTGTGACCAGGGACCAATCTCTGGTGGATAAGAAGTCATACAAGCCAACATAATTACCCCGCTTGAAAGCAAATCGAGAAGATTCATTAATGCCATTCGAGAAGCTTTGCTTCAAGGCAGACACAGAGGCAGTTATCTTAAGTGAGGGGTGAAACTTATCGGGACGGACAAGGGAAATGTCACAACGGGAAACATCTATAGCATGAGCATTGGAGAGGCAAAGGTCTAAAACGTTGCAACAGGAATTGGCGATCAAATTGTGCTGCTGAAGAGAACAGAAGGACATAAAGTCTAACAACAGGCTGCATTTGTTCTCTATGTAATGATTATAGTGAGAATATGTAAGCGTGTTCCAATCAATTCCTGGTGTGTTAAAATCACCAAGAAGGATTACTCTGTGTTTGCGATGGGAGGATAAGACACCTTCAATATAAGAAATGACCTGACCAAACAAATCAGGAGAAATATTCGGTGGAACGTAGAATGTTCCGATTAACAATTTTTCACAGCGCGCTAGGCTGACTTCAAGCCAAATAGATTCCTGTACACCTTCTATGTCGCTGCGCCTTACACATGTCAGTGAGCTGTCAACGGCAATAAGTACGCCACCACCTTTTTGTTTAACTCCACTGAAGTCCCGGTCACTGCGAAAGACGTTATAATGTGGCGGAAAAAATCTGAGGAGGAAATTTCGCTGCAGAGCCAAGATTCGGAAATATCAAAAATAGGAAAGGAAGAGGTAATGACATTGGCGAAAAATTCACGTGCCTTGGTGCGAAGTCCACGAACGTTTTCGTAGAAAATGTCCAGATTACACACCACTTTGATCGTTTGGGGTCTTCTCTGAAGCATGAAGCATACCGTCGTGTAGCACCCCACGGAACGGCTTGAACAGGCACCCCATTGGCCACATACACGGGTCGTTCCGGCGCTTAAGAGCTTCATCGTCGACGGCTTCATCAGCGCAGACGAGAAATGAGGCATACGAATTATGCCTCGTCTTGAGGCGTTTGCGGGCGATTGGCGGTGCTCCGACGTTTGACAGGTGAGCAGTCAGATCCGCAGACGTCGTATTTTGAGAAAGCCTGTACACAAAAAAGGCTTTCGGTCGTGGGGCGCGTTTCGCTACGGATATTTCCTTGCTCTCCCCAGCTCCAAAACAAGCAGGCCGACGTTCACTCCGAGTTGCCTTGGAGAGATGGTCAGTGGTGACGGCACTCGGCGAAGCAGTCTGGACGGTCGCAGCGTACGTTTTCTTGGACGGGTGGAGCGGCAGCACAGTAGGAGAAATGGGCGGCATCACAGTGGGAGAAATGGGAGACGGCTTGCCAAGCGCATCACACAGGGAACGCACCTCGACCCGCAGCGCACCCATAGCCTCGGCCTGCTGAGCGGATGCCAGCGCGTTTTCCCTGTGCAGACGCTCGTTGTCACTCCGCAGCCGCGCCACCTCATCACTGAGGAAGGATATTCCCTCGAGCGCCTGAAGGAGAAGGCCACGGAGGGCCGCGACGTCACCAACCGCCCCAAAACCGGTCCCAACGAGAGCAAGGCTCTGTGGAGGGGTCGCCGATGGGGAAGCAGGGGGCGTGTTGGCATCGCTAAGCCTAGCCGGAGCAATGTCGGCGTGGTCGGCGTTCTGGCACAGGTTACACGTGAAAGCTTTCTCACCAGACTTCAGAAGCTCGAGGACCTCGTCGGGCCATGCAATACACTTCACGTCTGCACGTTTTTCGCATTAAATACAGCGATGAAACTGCTGTTTTCCGTAAAAAGGCTGGGAGCACAGAATACAAACGTCCGTACTAGGCGCCATCTTTCGCTACGGCTATTGCCTTGCTCCCCCCCTCTATACTACTACTACTACTACTACTACTACTACTACTACTAATAATAATAATAATAATAATAATAATGCTTTATTGATGGCTTGAGTACTTCTCTCACCACGCCGCCACAGTATATTTCCACGTTGGGCGCCTCACTGCAAAGCATGGACCATCCCAGCCGCTCGTCCCACTCAACCGTATTTTGGTACATTCTAGCCGAAGCGCAGCCATGTGCACGACCACTCATCTCCACGCCACGACAGGTTCTGAGCGCAGCGCATGGATGGAGTAAATGGAGAAAGAAGGCTTCTGGTTCCTCCATCGTGCAGCGTAATGCGCTGCTGCTAGGCGGCCGGTTGAGAACATGCGTGCAATCGTAGATTGACGCAGTGCCATATTTCAGCCGCGTGACGAATTATCTTATCTTAACAGTAATCGTTTTACCAGTCCGCCTTTGGAGAATCAGCAAGTCGCGAACGCGCTTACACTGCGCTGAAAGCCTTAATTATTTTGATTTAGGTAAGGAATACAATGGAATCCTTTGGTTTGAGACGACTTCGTTCTTTATGGACTTCTACATTCTGTTCAAACAGCGCAAAGTATGACGGAAGAAGAAAAGGAAAGTACACAGGAGTAGCACTGCTAGCTTCCTGCTGCGCCGGGGCAACAAGTTTTTCTGAGTCGAGACGCGCGAAGATAACTCGCTGCACGTGACATGCACACCAACAGAAAGTCCAAGCCCGGCCCGGACCAGGGTCAAAAAGCCCATGCCGTGCCCGAGCCCTGCCTCCGTGCCGGGCCGGGCCCACGCTTTCGGGTAAGCCCGAGCCCGTGCAGTGCTCTATGTGAGACTTCGCACTGGAATGCCTGTGAAAGAAGTTGCACGGAACTTTGGCATCACAGTCTCTAGCTTTAGCAAAATATTTTCTAAGTGGATTTTGTTTTTAAAGACGACCTTGCGGCAGATTACTCGGTTCCCATCCCTGTACGAGGTTCGACGTAGCCTTCCGAGAGATTTCCCAGAATTCAATGACACGCGTATTGTTATTGACTGCACCAAAAGCAGGCTTCAACCACTGTCTTCGATGCATGCACAAAATCAAATATTTTCCACGTGCAAGCATGGTAGCAAGGCCCTGGACGGTTCAACACCTCATGGCCATGTGTCCTTTGCTTCCAAAACCTGGGGTGGGTCCGTATGGGACCGGGAAATGGTTATTAGAAGCAATCTCCTGAGCCTCCATGAGCCTCATGACGCCATTACGATTGAAAAGGGTTTCAAGATAGCTGATCTTCTTCCCGAAGGTGTAAAATTACACATACCCCTTTTAACAATGCCTCTCAGGGACAGGTGAGTGCTGATAATGTGTTCAAGACAAGGAAAATAGCCAGAGCACGTGTTCACATTGAAAGTGTCATAAGGCGCATAAAAAAATTCCAGTTGCTTGGTTCCGGCTATCCAACTACCATGGCAGACATAGCAGACGCTATCATTCACACATGTGCCTAATTAAGTAACTTCAAGAATCCCCTTTTGTAAGAAACATCTGTGGTAAATGGAATTTTCATCCGCCGCCAGTTTGCCACGTGGTCCGTATACTTTTGCTCACGGGTCTAAATTCCAAACTAATTCATCATCATCAGCCTGTTTTATGTCCACTGCAGGACAAAGTCCTCTCCCTGCGATATTCAGTTACCCCTGTCTTGCGCTAGCTGATTCCAATTTATTCCCGCAAATTTCCAATTTCATCACCCCACCTAGTTTTTTGCCGTCCTCGACTGTGCTTCCCATCTCTTAGTACCAATTCTGAAACTCTAATAGTCCATCGGTTATCTACCCTACGCATTACATGACCTGCCAAGCTCCATTCTTGCTCTTAATGTCAATTAGAATATCGGCTATCTCTGTTTGCTCTCTGATCCACACGACTCTTTGTCTGCTAACGTTACGTCTAAGATTTTTTGTTCCATTGGTCTTTGTGCTGTCCTTAACTTGCACTCCAGCTTCTTTGTTAACTTTCAAGTTTCTGGCCCATATGTTAGCACCAGTAGGATGCAATGATTGTACACTTTCCTGCACTTGTTTGCACGACAGCGGTAAACTCCCAGTCAGGAATTGGAAGTGCCTGCCATATGCGCTCCCGCCCAGTTTTATTTTGTAAATTTCCTGCTCACGATCATGGTTCCCTGTGAGTAAATGACCTAGATAAACGTACTGCATTGCAGACTCTAGAGGTTGACTGGCGATCCTGAATTCCTGTTTTCTTTCCAGGTTGTTGAACATTATATTTGCCCTCTGCATATTAATCTGCAGCCCCACTCTTACACTTTCTCGGTTAAGGTCCTCAATCATTTTTTTGTAATTCGATCCCAGTGTTGCTGGACAGGACAATTTCAACTGCAAACCAAGATTTGCTGAGATATTCACCGTTGATCCTCACTCCTAAGCCTTCCCAGTCTAATAGCTTGAATAATTCTAAACATGCAATGAATAGCATTGGAGAGATTCTGTCTCCATGCATGACCCCTTTCTTGATAGGTGACCTTCTAGTTCTCATGTGGAGAACCAAGGTAGCTGTGGAATCTTTGTAGATATTTGCCAAGATATTCACGTATGCCTCCTGTAATCCTTGATTACGCAATGCCTCTATGACTGCCAATATCTCTACTGAATCAAATGCCTTTTTATAATCTAGGAAAGCTATAGAGAGAGGTTGATTGTACTCTGCAGATTTCTCGATAACCTGATTGATGACATAGATGTCATCCATCGTAGAATTTCCGTTTCTGAAGCCAGCCTGTTCTCCTGGTTTCAAGTGTTGCCCTGATTCTCTTGTAAATTATCTCGGTGAGTGTTTTATACAAACGAAATGGTCACCTATGTGTTCTGAAACTTCGCCTTTCATTTGTGTTTTGGTTAGTTGTATTTCTGCTAAATAAACGTTTTTGATTGGTTCACCCAGAAGTGTTCCTGAATAATGTCCAGGGATTTTTTTGTGCAAAGAGTTTACTTCTCCCTCACGTGATCTTATCAAGTTCGTGTTTGCTAGGTGATCTGCATAATCCTGCACTTCAGTTGGCCGGCTTCAAATGCAGGCAAAAAAATGTACCATTTTTTTTCTCAGATGGAGAGGGTCAAGGAGGGAGTATCAGACTCGCGAAACTCTGTCAATGCATCGCTGAGGTGGCTCTGAGAAGAGCTGTTTAAAAACAAAGAAAAATCCAGCAGCGGGTGTCGTCAATGTAGCAGTTGTCGTTGTACACCGATGCTCGCGCCAACTAGGAGCTTGTTGGATGTGCAGGTTCTGGCTATTCAGTCTCCGTGTCGAAGTTGTCCAAGTGTACCATCGCAGAGCCGATATGTGACATTACCTGCTCCTACCAAGTGTAGCTTCCCTGTGCGCTTTATGCTTTCTGTTAGGGCCTCTGGGATGAGAGCCCTCTCATAAAAATAAAGCAGCCCCGGGAGCATAAAGGCTTTCCAAAACTCTTCATCTAAGTCGATCGTGGGAACATGCAGTCATGTCCTGGGTGATGTGCTCCATAGGCGAAAAGTATTCCGAGGGGGGGGGGGGGGGGAGGCTACCAGCTTTCCGATACCTACCCATGTATATATATATATATATATATATATATATATATATATATATATATATACCATCTGCTAACAATTTTGGATTTCTAGCTTATGGCGAAAGCAATTAGATCGACACTTCAGGCAAATTGTCGCGGTTGTCGTCGCCGTGATGTTCCTCATTAAATCCAAAAGCGTGGGCGTCCGGGTGGGGGGGGGGGCAAGAGGGGCGGCGGCACGCCCCTGGAAATTTGGACAATAATTTTTTTTTTGGCTCGAGCTAAAAGGTTCATTAGAACATTCAGGTTCATCATACAGGTAGAAGCGCCATTCAGGGTTGCGCACAAACTTTGCACTATGCACACTATGACGTAATCTTGCTGGTGATGGCACGGCAGTGAAAGAATGACAGGCTGAAGATAGCGAACAATTCTGAGAGGAACGCTTGAGGTTTTCTATCATGAACTTCAAGATCTACGCAGTATTATCGCGAGAACTTAGCTTTCTCGTAAATTGCCGGCTACATTTAGGAAAATGTCTAGACCGCCAAACTTAGTAAGAAAGGTGTGACACCTTCCCGTGGCGTCACATTTGCTTGTAGACATTCCTTGACGAAATGGCAAAATTTCGACCACCCCACCACCCAAACCAAGCCTAAATCCGCCCCTCAAAAAGCTTGTACCCTTGTAGTGCACTGAAAGCTCAGGCCAGTAGTGTCATTATGCGATCCATTTCAACGAATTAAGATAGGACCACGTAATTATTTTGCTCCCAGATAAATGCAACCGCAACTAAATTTTGTGTATGGCTACCTATCAAAATACGACAGTCAAATAAATAAGTTTTTTTATTAATGGAAGAGTGTAATTCGTTGGACTCTATGCTTTGCTTCATTTCTGGTTATGAAAACGATTGTCAAGCGCTTCGGACGAATTTATAGTGTTTAAACCCAGAGAGCCACACTGCCATGAAAACGGCTGCAGTGCGTCTGCGGTATGATTTGGCGGAGAAAAAGAAAGGGGGCAACGTATTTCTCATATAGAAATATGGAGGCCGGCGCGTTTTTTTCCATACTGTAATGAAAATAGGTATAAATAACGCCGCAGCTAGGCTCCGGAGCGAACGAGTAAAAGCGTAAAAATCCACGGACTTCCATTCTGTGCATGACCACATCACTGAGCTGCAACGTATTTTTCATGGCCACCGGACAAACGCTGTAGAGGGGTTCTCTGACATCATGAATGCAGCAAGGCAGGCAGCCAATCACTTAAATGTGGTGACATCTGTACCAAGACAAGTCTTTCGTCAGGCCCACCGAGAGAACTAAGGGGTTCAGTCACCGGAGGAATACTACCATGTGGCAATATATGTGCCGTACTTGGTCTCTCTCACTGCTTCTTTAGCTCGCCGCTTTTCTGGAAGCAATGGGAGGAGCTTCAAACTTCTCCAGTTGCATCTGTCAAAAATGAAGCACTTGAGCCGTGTTGAGTTCGCTGCCCTGCCGAAGAACTCCAATGCTTTTGCGGCATCGACCACTTCAAGGAAGAGGCCATCTCTTGGAATGACAGGCGCAACAAAACTGCGGTCACATCAGAAATAACTTACTGCGAGCTTCTACATGAGGCCAAGACATTCTTCCCCGGTGTTGCAAAAGCCATTGAGGGGGCTCTGGCTTTGCCAGTTACTACCTGTACGGTCGAACGCTCCTTCAGTACAATGAGGAGAGTGAAAACCTCGCTACGCTCAACGATGACAAACGACAGGCTGGACGGCCTTTGTATGATGAGTGTGCACCGAGAGCGTGTAATGAAGCACAGAAATGACTTGATCACCCATGTCATCACGCAATTCGCCCATAAAAATCCGAGTCGTCTGCAGTTGCTGTTCAAGGAAGATTGACTGAGTGACTGTAGTTGAGTGTTTGTGAACATATTGTGCGGTGTGCGGGTCATCAATTTGGTTGAGTGGAGAACCCGCATGCAGCAAGACTGAGCACTCTTCTCCACGAAGTCATAGTATTTTTCGCATTTTTATTAATTTTAATTGTTTGTTCGATAATAAACCCCAATGTATCTCTCCAACCACGCAATAATTTTGCTGTTTGTAATTTTTCTTTCATTGGGTGTATTTTACTTATTTTTAAATAAATACATATACTTACTCCGCAAATAGTGCCTTTTTGCTGAGAACATACCGCTGCCCTCCCCCCACCTCCTTCGGCGCCAACAACCAACGCCATACACATGAGCGACCCATATCCTGTGGGTGTGGGAAAAAGCCCGTAACAGTGAGCTGAAACGGATGGCGGCTTGCAATGATGGGCATTATTTCTCACGCGCTCAATATTCGGGTTAGTTGTACGTCACATAATCAAACGCGAATGGGAAGGAGATCACGCGTCTTCTCCTATAGCCCTGCCGTAGCTGTGAATGACTGTGCTCGGCTGACGCTTATGGGGCCGGCGTGCCATCTCTAATTGTTGGTAAACATTGGTGGGTGCAATGATAAAGGGCGACCAGGGATGGCTGCTAACTTCATGCGCGCTGTCTTCCTTGCCGGGCTGTCTTTCTGCGCCCCTAGTGTTGCAGAGTTATGAGACAGAGGTCATTGAAGATCACTCACAGAGGCCGTCAGTAGTGGACATAAAAATTGGCAGATAGTGATGATGAATCTAATTTTCAGAGTTGCGGTGAATCCTGCGGCTGTACGAACCGTTCGCCTCCGCTGCCGGCGTTCTTCACAATGCTTGCGTTGTGAAAGCGAGTGCTCGAGGTAATCCAGTGAGGTATTTACAGGTTTGCATGGTCCGTGCTTACTATGTCCACTATGCTTACCATTTAAATTTAAGGTGAATGTTTACTACAATTTATATGGCCACTATAACTAACGTATAGACTCGTGTGAGGGCCACACTTTTGTGTCGCGATATTGACGAGCCTTTCATAGAACCGGGCCATTTGAACTAACTTTTCCAACTACGAGTATGAAATCCGCCGTAAACCTCCGCGATCGCCTCCTATCGACATCCAGTAGCGACGCGCGAAAGTACGCTGCGCGCGGCAATTCGCCGTTGAGCCCGATAAGAATCAGCGCACGGAACGCGAGTTCTTCTCGGTTGGATGTCTTTTTTTTAATAGTGGCTGTCAAGTTATGGGTACGGCCCTTACACGGGTGCGATCCTTACACGGATTTACACGGTAAGAATCTGGTAATATCACGGCGACTTCAACAGCCGTCGCCGCTGCGGGCGCACTTTTTTGTGTCGCCTCTCATCAAAAGGCATACGTATGGGCGAGAAGCCAGCGCAGTCTTTGCCAGCCCGTATACCTAAAGTCCCTATAATATAGAGGGACTTTACGTAGACTAGGTTCATTTATCTGCCACGCTGTTCTGCAGAAGAACGTCCCGTTCTTAAAAAGAAAAAAAAACGAAGATCAACCACGTACAGGCTCAGCGTAGAAAAAAATGACTTGTTGCGTTTGCGACCGGGCGATATACATATATTTGGGCTCGTGTTTCGACAAAAAGCGGCTGCAGCGGCGCGGGCTGTCAAAGTCGCCACAGCGCACCTCACGGCTACACTCGTATATCGCCGGCGCGCAAGGAACAAACACGTAAACGTGCACGCTTGCAGTCACGGAAGGATGCGCATGCGCGCAAGCGTCGGTCTCGCCAACAGGAGTGCGCCGCTAGAAGGAGACGAAGACCGCTTCGCCACGCGCTCGCGCATCCCGCAATATTTTGTGGCCAAGTGTACATTCTGTGAGCTCACTGGTGTGCAGAACTTCCTGCATCGCTAGAATCTGTTGTTTTGTAGCTTCCCCCTTTCATTGATATCTCTGTTCTGAAAGCTTATGCATTGCAAAAGGCTGAGTACAGCTACACAGAAGCACTTACGAGAAGTCTTGTGATGTACGTAGGCGAAGCATAATTCACATAATTGGCTAGTTAGAACAAGTGCATATTTTGATGCAGCTGCGTTTCTACATCATTTTTGCGTATTTCTGAATGTTTTTCAGCGTGAAGAACTTTTTCGAATGGACAGATCGTGCCTGTACGAGGTTGACTTCAATGTAATGAATGTCATCATCAGCCGTGCAGATCAACGGCCGTACAGCCTGCATGGGAAGAAAAGCAAGAGAGCCTTTTTATCATGTGGCTATGCAGGGTGGCGCCAGGTGATATGTATCTATTTCTTAAGTTTTGTGCCCCTTGCACAAATTCTGCACTGCTGGCAGTGTTAGAATAGTATATGTATTATATGCAGATTCTGGCAGAGAGAAGCATCAGGTCGATATCAATGAAGCGCCAGACTTCATAAAAATGTGGCTGCCAGGCGCCGTCGACTGACGACGAGGTCGCGGGATCGTATCCCGACTGCGGCGGCCATATTGAGATGGAGGCGAAATGCAAAAAGGCCCGTGTGCTTCCGTTGTATTGTACGTTAAGTACCCCAGGTATTCAAAATTAATCCGTAGCCCTCCTCTACGGCATGCTTCATAATATTCTTCTTTCTGAGGTTTTACGTTGCCAAAACCAGTTCCGATTATGTGGCATACCGTAGTGGAGGGCTCCGGATAAATTTTGACCACCTGGGGTTCTTTAACGTGTACTTCAACGGAAGCACATGGGCGTTTTCGCATTTCGCCTCAATCGAAATGCTCCCGGGATTCGATCCCGCGATATCATGCTGAGCAGCGTAAACTCCAAGAAAGAAGGCACCGTCGACTGTATTAATGGCAGAAGGCTGCGTTACGCCGAAGCGGCTCAACCCATTCAGCATCTTCTAAGTGCCTCGTCTGCGAGCCCAGCATCAGCCCCCTGTGGCGTCTGAAACACAGCTTTCGTAGGCGGTCCGCATGACTGGGAATACGAGCACCAATCTGTATCAATCTACTTTTAGCCCGGTAGGAAACTACGTATCATTATTTGATGATATTATAGTAGATCATGGTATGTTAGATCGCACGATCGTGTAAAAGTTGCGTGATTTAAAATCGTAAGGAATAATGGCATCGCCTACATACGTCCCATCCTCACAATAGACAGTTTTAGTTTAGCGCGCGCTAGACAGTACGTACGCAACGTGCGGCGCGCTACGTACGTTACGGTTGAGGCTGTCCCCCACAGCATTAGTTTACCGCGCGCAATATCTGAAACGTGGAGTGCGCCTAAGCGTCAACACCCTTGCCTCGGAGTGCTACTTGGCGTCATCTAGTGCCTAAGCAATAGACTCGTATAGCCAACATTGGTTGTCACAAGTCAAGGCACGAGACAAACCAAGCTTTTTCGCGCCGTTCGCGCCGATTTTGTGTTCAGGCGAGCAGCAGCAAGGGAAGAGAATGCCGTCAAGCATCTTGCGGGATCGCCGCCTTTTGGCTACTCTTTCATGGCAAGGAATAGACGATATGATGCTCACAACCCGCGAGCGGTGGCTTTTGAAAGGTGACTGCAGCCTTTACGACATAGAATAGCGCATAATCGTGAAAGCGATCTGCTGCGATACCGCTCGCGCAACGGACTCCTCGATGTGGAGTCGACATTGTATCGACAACAATTCCGCTTCGAGAAACGGGATCTGAGTGAACTTGTTCGTCTCCTGCTGATCCCCGACAAAATATGCAGTTCTCAAAAAGTGACGGTGGTCGGCCGTGATACACTGTGCCTTTTGCTCCGGCGGCTCGCTTATCCAAATAGATGGTGTGACCTGCAAGAAATCTTTGGGTTGCACACGTCAGTTATGTCAAGCGTGAGCTCGCAAGAGGTAACGCACACAGCGGCAACGTTCGGACACTTGTTGGAGGACATGAACAACCACTCCTGGCTGCCCTTACGAAAATGTCAGATATTGACTGATATGAAAAAGGCCATATATGGGCATATTAAAAATTGGGCATATATTGCCAATGGCATATAAGGGCCATATATGGCCATATCTGCCCAATTTTGAACATCCTCACATATGGCCCCCTTATATGCTATATATGGCCATATCTGCCAAATCTTTATTATGCCCATATATGGGACCTTTCTATATATGGCCAATTCTAAATTTTTAGTATGTCCATACATGGCGCTCTTATATGGTCATATTTGGAAGTTCAATAAATTCAAATCTGGGTTTTTACATGCCAAAACCACAATTTTATGATGAGGCACACGCTGGTGATCGAGGCACTCCGAATTATTTTAACTCCCTGTGGTTTTTTTAATGTGCACCCAATGCATATGGCACACAGGCATCTATTGCATTTCACTAACATCGAAATGCCGCCACGCCCGGGATTCAATCGTGAGCTTTCAGTTCAGTAGAGCAATGTACGTACGCCTTAGCCACTACGGCGGGTCTGGAATTTTATATGAATACTCCAGTAAAAATTTCCAAGCAGCTATCAGCTTAGATGTCTGTTGGCTAACCCTAATTTCAGACCTTGGTGGTCTACTAGCCAATCGGCATACAAGTTTACAGGTCTACAAGCCTACAAGTCTACTACCTGTCTACTACCTATTCTACTGTTTGTCGGTTGCCATTGTACCGGAGACCACTGTTCAAATGTTTATTTTTTATTGAATTGATGAATTTTGACTGTGATTGCATTACAGTCTTAATTACAATATATTTAGTGCCTTTGAACACTACAGTCTGTCAGTCGGCACTTATGATGGCTCACTGCATAAATATGCTCACCATTCCATCCAAAACTTCAGGTCATCGTATGTGTGTTGTGGAAATCACTTTTATAAGATCTGAAAGCAATATGAACAGTGATAAAACTTTATTGCAAAGTTCACTACTACAGCACATTACCCAATTGCTGCAAGGGGTACCAGTGCACTGCTTTCAGTCTCTTTTCCATAACTTCCTTTGACACGGTGTCGTCCGCATTGTGAAAACAGCTGCACAAACAAATGAACCATTATTGCCATGAGACAGAAAACTAAGTACAATACTTGTTGTGTTGATTAATACCCTGAGAAACGAGGAATTGAGCATAAAAATTATTAAAGGACCAACAAGTGGTGAAAGCAGTACAAGTAATATTTATGACTGTTTTGAAGCCGACTTTGTGGCCGGTGAAGGATCAATTGGAAGCAAATGCATATTTTCAAGTAACTGTAGGCCAGGCACAACAAGCTGTTTTCATTACACAGATTCCTATTGAATAGCAGCAATAATCCCAACATAGCCTTACTGCATACCTGCTTGGTTAATTAATAATAGTACACACCGTAAGTATGCACATTATGAAAATTCACATATTTTCCACCCTCCCACACAAAGACCCCCCTTGCAACTCAGCACTGCAACCAGTGACCTGGTTTTGACTTCGACTGATGATAATGGCCAGCTGCGGATGCCAGTGGCAGTACCAGCACTGGAGCTATCTAGTGCTATATGCACAAAGCTAGTATTTTTCCGGTGTTTTTTGTCAGTCTGGACAGGTCATGCCGCGCATGCATGGAGTGATCAGACTGCTAGCGTGCCACATGAGGTCGCAAGCTAGCTACAGCACCCCACTTCAAGCTCAAAGCATTTCAACATGCTTTGTAGAATGGCAGTCGCTAATTGAGAAGGCACTTCGACGTCAGTAAAGTACACATCTGCCGCTAGAGACAGCCGCATGAAAAGCTGAATGCTACCCGCAAGGCAAGAAGGAATTTCCGCTGATCAAAGACTGATTTTTACCCGCAAGTTGAAGTTGCAGTGCTTTATAGCTCAGACGCCTCTGGATACACAGCTGTGCTGTGTAAATTTAAATGATACAGAAAGAGGCTCACCGACTTACATGGAAGCAGGGCATTCCAACTACAAACTTCAACGCAAGCAGCGACTGGATGATGTGCTTCATGTGGCTGCATGGTCTTCATGAGAAAATGTCAGCAGCTGCCCTTCTACATACAAAGAATCACCGAATTTCACTATTTGTGATCATTCCCTGACACGAGGAGGGAAGTTTAAAAGGCTGCCAGTGGAACTGCTGTGTGCATTGGTCCTAGAGGCACAGAGCATGATTTCTGATGACACTGTCATCAAAAGCTTCAAGAGAACTGGCATCTGAAGCTCAACTGACACCACTGAGGACCACCTACTATGGGACGACACTACTGAAGTTTAAGGAACTGGAGGGCCAGCCAGAAGTGCAGATTTCTCAAGCTCAAATTCTTATTTGAAATGTGTGTTTTCAGGGTTCGAAAATAAGACTTTCCATTCTTGTAAGTTGCACCTTTGTTTGATTCTTTGGCAGCTGGCTTTTCGACACAATCTTAGTGCGCCGTAGATTAGGTCGAACTGGTTGGCTGGGGAAATTCACTTAATATTTTACCCTGCATTTAACATAGCCTCCCACTTTCTGTCATTTTCTTAAGTGTTTAAAATAGCAATAAACAAACGCACAAAAAATACCTAGTGCGTATGCTAGTTCCACAAGAAGTATGCTGCAAAGTATCAGCAGGACTGGTATACTGCAGTGACTCCTTTCCCTTCATTCTATGTTCCAATCTTATCATCCACTGCGCATAGCCAGCCAATCATGATAACGTAGGCATAATGCTACCCTTACAACGCACAAGACAATTGCAATAGAATAATTGCACTATCCCAGCCCTAGATGCTTTCATAAAGTGTTCATGTAGCACATGGGCATCATACATGAGCTAAATATTCATATATCTGTCCACAATATTTTATAAATGCTGTAACCACAAGGAAGTTTTAACATATACTGAAAAGTTTTGACAGCTGAAGTCAGGATAATGTTAAATTTGTTTAAATACATTGGTACCTCTGACCAAATATTAATGGCAAGTCGTCAATAGAATGGATTTCATTAATACTTTAGAGGGAATGTGGGTGGCCAGCTTCGAACTTTAGCGCCATGCGACATTAGCATACCTGCAGCATGAATGCATCCTGTGATGTATCCAAGTTTTTGTGATTGAGCCTACTTCAGCAAGTTGTCTGGTGGCATGTATGAGCTGAAGCAAGAGGCCAGAACAGGGACAACTTGCACGAAGCCATTTACTAATGGGCAAACTTACCAAGCAGTAGAAAGATACTTCAGGCTAGTAAGTTCGTTGCGCTGTGTCCGGCAGCGCTTGAGGCAAACATATGGTCGAGATTTCAAGCGACCTTTTACTATTGGCCTACTCATTCCCATAGGGTCACAACACAATTACCTGCCTGTCTCCAGTGGGTGAAACTTTCCCAAAAGAATTTTTGCCCTGCTACTTCGGTGAGTGCATCAGCTCACAGTTTGTCTTGTCAAAATGGCTCCCGCTACTTTACATGTAGAGTGTATTTGTTTGATTGCCCTTGTTGTTGATTGCCCGCCTCGGCCGCAGGAGGTTGTAGGTTCAATTTATACCGCCGCACGTCGCCCACTGATTCAAATGGACACAAGTTTACCCCAGCGTGGCGTTCGGCTTTCTTCAGGGCGGGGAGCCTGTGCTTTAAATACCAGTCAAAACCCTCGTGAGCACAAAAAGAAGTAGGTCTGGGCCATTCCCATAGCGGCAATTTCCCATGTGGTGCCGCACATTCCCTTTCCAAGCGCTGAGGTCCCATAATGGCCGAGCACCAGCTTATGAGTGTTGTTTATTTGTGTGGACTGTTTGAAAACTCTTGAGGACTGTGAATGAAGAAAGAAGAAGCAGAAGGCGAACCAGGCGCAGCTTGCGTGCTTTGCAGTGTTCAGAAAAGAAACAACAGAGAAGGAAGAAGAGAGGTGGGTGACAAGCGGGCAGAGGGGGCTAGTGACTTGGAAGACGCAGGACCAGTGCGCTGTTTTGGGAGCTCCTGCCGCGCTACCTGAGGCGGCCTTGAGGACAACGCGCTTGCCTGTCGGTGCGCAGGGTGGCGCCTGACGTGACGCCGTTTGGAGCAGGCCTGGCTGTAGCTTGCTCGTAGCCGCCTGTTGGAGCATCTTTAGGCTGTGTCCGGGGTGAGGCGAAACCGAGGCCTAACCGAGGCCTTTGCTGTGAAGCGGCCTCTTGCTCGAGGTGGCACGTGAAGTTGTGGCGGTGGAAGCCACCCGCCCGACACCCGTTCTAGTGCTCTGGCAACGGTAATGCAGCGGTCGCCTGCCTCATCTGATGACCAGTGCCGCCATCCTGCCTTGGCTGGCCATCCACGAGGGTCATCGTGCCTTGGCTGACCTCCAACGGAAATCGTCGCGACAGCTCAGACGATCTACCACCGATCGACGCCACCATCGGGAATGTAGCCGTGAAACGTACTTGCCCTTTTCTTGAACGCTGCGCGTAGGACTTAGTGTACACTTGTTTTTTAGGGACCTTTGCTATGTATTCTGTGTTTAATGCTTGGCTTGTTACAGTCCTATCATCTTAAATTTTGGTTCACATCGGTTCGCGCGTCTCTGACGTTCATTACTGCTTGACTGCGCACAGACATACGTGCCAAACAACTATCCATCACACCAGACCGGGAGAATGCTTGTACCTATTTCACCAGTAGGTATCTAGCGGCAGCACTTGCCTCAAGGCAGCCGACGCTGATGCTCTTCAACAAGGCCATCTGTGGTTGGACAATAGGTGCCCAGAGAGCATGCATGAAATCTCTTTCAAGAAGTGAACCCTCACAAGGAGCCGAGCACCAGGCCATGGGACATCTCTACCCATCAGAAAGAAACGGGGGGTTTCTGGCGGCACGGGGATTTGAACTCAGTACCTCCAACATACGAAGCGGGTGCTCTACTGCTATAACACAACTGCGGTAGATTCATCCAGTTGAAATGGTTAGGCATGAGGATCTGACACCGCTTTAGCATCCAAGAGAACCAAAAATTGGGCAAACTGTTATGTATTCATGGTTGAAATGTTGAAAGCGGCATGGGCAAACGCAGACAAAGGAGTGCTTGCATTCTCTTCATTTCTCTGCCCATCAGTCTGCATTTGTTTTTAACTGCTTTAAACATTCTAATCGCTTTAGCTCTACCCATGACAGTGTTATTTTCATTGTCGACCTATTACAGCACCTTCCATTGCGTATATAGCACAGCATAACTAACATGGGAGTGCCAATGTTGCTATAAGTGATTGCCATGTACTTAACAGAAACATTTATGGGGGCGGAATGGAATAAGATGAGCTTCTGCAGCTCCAACAGTATCCCATATTAATATTATTAAGCCTTTGTCTTCAAGAAACCTACTGGACAATTAATAGGATAGGAACTTTTCCTTGTGCGTGTTGAGGGCTTTACTAAATGCATTAGGAGCAAGTTTGAATTTTTTTGAGGCTACAGCACCAAGTAGTTCAAAAGAATGTTTCTGGCTATTAAGCGACAGTGGGAAAGAATCATTGTTGCTAATATTCAGTAACAGTGACGCACATTGTTTGCTGCCGTATACATGAGGACACAGTTCCCTTTCTTTTTGCTTTTCAGTTTCGCAAGTTTGAATTTGACTGTAGAACGCTGATGCCTACAAGATGAAGAGAAGACACAATAAAGCATGCTCCGAGCCAGTTACTTTAGCGAGCCCTGCTCAGAATCTGATCGAGATGTATGAAGCTATGTATGGAATAAATGTACTATCACATATTTGTACTACTAGCACTAAACTTAGTACTAAGCTAAAGAAACAGAAAGATGCAAAAGAACTCTTCCCCGATACCCAACAACAAACAGCGTGCTTGTGTGTGCGTCACTGATGCAGAATGTAACTAACAGTTTATTTGTGTTGCCTCAAAAATGAACTTTTTTTAGAACTACCCAATGCTGCATCCCCTAAAGAGGCACCAAAAAGGCAACCTCCTCCCACAGTGGCTAGTAAGGCTGCAGCTAAGCCCCTAACGCATACAATGAAAAGCATGCAAGTTATCAATTGGCTTGATTGCCATGCAGCGCCTAATACAGGATGCCATTGACCCATGGACGAAAGCCGTAACCCCTGCCGCGATTAGTGCTACAGGTGCTGCAAATGACATCGCAAGCAATTATAACAACACTGACACTGCCATCCTAGACGCGCTGCTCTGTGTAAGTAGCTGAAGGGCCTCCTGCAACAAATTGACATTCAAAACAATGCCATCACTGTCGAAGACAAATTGGCATCAGATCTATCACCAAAAGTTGTCAAGCGGGTGAATATGGTCTCAAAACAAGCACTGGCATTGCATTTTTGAGGCAAACCAGTGAATGCACACAGGTTGAGAAGCAGCAGAAAGTTCGAAAAACTGAATTGGTAAACTTGATTCAGGGTATCAAGGTAAGAATATGCCACCGACACTCAAGGCAGGCAGATGAATTTGTTTTGTGCCCATGTGAACGAGCGAGCCAGACGCACAAGATCGCATTAGATGGTCGACCAATTATCTTGCCTCAGATGCTGCTAGACCCAGTGCCGTGGCAAATAAAGACCCTGAAGCGCCTTCAGAAAACCAACTGACTTGGTTGGTTTTGCTTTCTCATTTTTTGGTCTGTTATGTACTCGTTCCGAGTCATCATTATAGACGCAGCATCTGCTTTTTAAGTCGTTTTTTTAGGTTATTATTTGCGGGGCCAGCGCACATGCTTCAACCTACCTTCACATAATTTTAGAGGCAAGCGTCATGCTGTGCCATAATCTGGATTGTCTCTTATCACCTCTGGTATACTAGGCCGTACCAATTTGTCATAGCACATGGCTATGATGTGTTTGTATTAGGGGGTCCTGGTGACTCCGATATTCGGTTGCTTTATCATTAATGTGATGCCCCATGATGGTCTTGTTCAGTACTTATAAATATCACATTTCTTCAGTAAACTGCAGTTGAAAGTAAGCGCCAAACCCGTGTTTACGCAAATCGATCTTTGCTCTACCATTTTCCAGTGATTAGGCTGTCAGTAATGTGCTTAAATAGATTCTCATTTTCTACGGAAATTGTTAATGTGTGTCACAATCGCTCATAGAGAGATTCAGTTATACCTTTGCAATCCTCCACCTCGAAATCCCTATTCATCGGCTTACAGTAATAGTGGTAAAATCAATTTCGCTCCCTTACAGACACTTTCGCCCATATTTTCACTGCACATGCTTTCGCTCTTCCCTTATATCCTCACAATTTTCTAGTTGCCCCATAATCTTCGCAGCACTCTACAAGTAAAACAACTTATTTCTTGCTCAGTAATTTCATTTCTGTTAGTTCTGTACTAGACATTACCTAATTCTTGTATTCCTTAAAAATTTAATTTCTCTTTCATAGCAATTACTGCTGCTGCTATTAGAAAATAGCAAAACATAATTTTTATAATGCCTTCAATGCATCAACATATTTATGATTTAGCCTGCATATCATGCATGCAGCTTTTCTGCAATGTTTCACCTTAATCCAAAATTCAGCTATCTCGATCTAGATGCAGATGCTTGCTATGCATTGCCCTTCTTGTGATTACTTTTATATGTGCACCTATGATTCATCGCAGTGTTCTTAGAGTCTCATGGATGAACATCAGTTCTTCCTATTTATGGAAGTGGCGTTATGCAGGCAGTGTCTGACAAATTGAACATCTTTCCTAAAGTTCGGAAAGGGGACACAATTCTATATGAACGAAGAATATAACCTGATCACCTTTCTTTCTGATACAATAACCCAATGAATATATAAACAAAAGAAAAACTAAATTTTCTTTTAGATATATATAACCTAAGAGTAACTTACTGCTGATTAGTTTGCTGAGCTATCCACAACTGAAACTGTTGCAGCATGTCAGAAATGCTACAGTTGGTTGCACATTATGTTTCTCATCAGTAAACGAGCATTTTCAGGCATCAAGCTCAGCATATCAAAGATGATATGATGTTGGCCTTTGGGAGGTTAAAATGTCCACAATTTTGTCCATCAATTCCATCCCGTATGATATAGGCCACATGACAACACAAAAGCATCCAAATAAGCTAACATGTTGGCATCTTCAATGCCTAAAAAATCGTCAGCAACTTTCCATTTGTTGTTGCTTATATGAAGACCAAATTTACGTCTCCCTTGCATGTCCTTATGGCAAGAATATCATGATCACAAGTATTCATTTCTATAATTATCCCTTCAACTCACTCTAAAACATATTCTAATAAACGTAGCACTGACATATACACATACCTGACCAAAATATACCCAGAGCCTAACTACAGTGCTGGCTAATTAAACGAGGAAATATAACTTATTTCACTTCCTAAATTATAGTCTGTGGTACTTTACCCAATCATGACTCTAAGGAGACTGCACAAATCTGAGTGGCGATGTGGGCTTGTTGGTTGTTCATGTTAAAATGAGCTAGTTGTAGCGCGAACAGGGAACAAAGATATGAGAAGGCACAATGAAGTGCTACGTGGGTGTATTCTTTGTGCCTTCTCGTGTATTTTTCCGTGTGAGCGCTACAATTCGCTCGTTGCACAAATCTGTTACCAAGCTTCTTATCGTCATTTATTTCACCTTTAAGGGCCTCTGTCAGGGCATTACGTTAGGGGTGGCATATTCATGCAGTCTATAGCATTCACTCAAACCGTTACCAAATCTTCACACCCTAAATGTATAATTGCTTTTAATAATGAACAAGTCTCTGCAATTCTATTGTGTGCGAGCATCGACAATACATATCCTGACCTCTGCAGTGACTGATCCACTACAAATTATCTTTGAGGTTCTTAAGATGCGTGCTTTTGTACTTTTATGTTTAATAATGCACTACGGGAGACATGAGTATACTTTATACGGCTTCGTTTTCAAATTTAAGTAACTTAAGGGGGATCAACACACACACACACACTTATGGAAACATGGAATTGAGAACCAGTGGGGGTGTGAATTTACCATGTTTTTTTTCATTTCCTGTGGATAACCAGGAAGTGCTCCAGCAATGACACTCCCCTGTCTGCCCCGCCCCATGGAGGCCAGCTGCCACTGAGAAAACAGGGATTAATAATATTACCAGATATTAGCTAGCAGCATCACATATGCAAGCCGACTTGTGTAGAACAGCGCAAGACAGTTGATGTGACATGTACATTAGGTGAATATTCATTTAAGACCCATGTAACTGCAGTCATCCCTGTTGCTGACTGCATGTCTCTTTGCAGAGTAACGCAAATAGGCATGTAGCTTACATGATATAGGAAGCTCAAGTGCACTGTGTAGGTTATCAAGTTAGGTGTTGTCTAGAGGTCTTTGTGATTAGTACACGTGATGCCATATGCACTGAAATGTGATGGTAAAGAACCCAGGGCTCCCAGTCATTCCATGAACTCATACTACTACTGCAGCTATGTGACAGCAGAACGCTGTATGCACTAGTTCAAAGAACTACCTAAAACAGGGTGCATTTCATAATTGATAACATGAATCAGTAGAAAAATGTCACTTGGTAGCTGCCACTAGACATGGGAATGGTGAAGTAGCGTGTGTGTGTTAAGTAGTGCTGCAAAGTGCTACTCACTGCTGGTTCCTAATTCCTTACATAACATTCACTACGTAAAAGAACAAGGCCACAAAGTCCTGACCTGTCTCTCATGCAGATAAAGGTTACGCATTGCTGAAGTTGTGCTTGCAGGATGTGAAAGAAAGCTGTCCAAAAGAGAATTTAGCACATGGACAATAATGTCAAAATGAAATCTAACGTCACTAAAGTTGTGGTATAGTGGCGACATATCACAGAATAATTCAATAGAACCATGAAAATTTCTGTTAAATTGAAAGCTTGCCTATATTGTTGTGTTATACCCATGTAGTAGTACTATGACAAATGAAGGCTCTAAGTTGACAGATGAAGCGACAAACTTAAAATGTCCATGTCCATACATGCTAAAAGGCAGTTTCCCTGTTTCATTACATTTTCCTAACTCTTCCAGAGCTGTTGTTTGCTCTACGAGTACAAAGCATGGCTCAGTAATAGAATAAACTGCACAGTATGTGCTGCCATGCTAACAAATTGGTAAAAGAAAAACGAGGAAAGCTTCTGCTGTCGTGATTTTACCATTAAGTGGGCTCAGATATTACACGAACACTTATATCGAGAAAAAAATTGATTTCAACAAATGTAAGCAATGTGTGCAGTCAGCCCTATTATAACAGTTAGCAGTTGCATGAGTTACCAACTCATGTTGTGAGCAGAAAAGCAGGTGTGAGCACACTTGGCTCAGGCTGAGCCATCTGCCTTCCCTGTAAATAAATCCTCGCACTCTGAAGCTCATATTGATACTCCCTTCAGTCACGGTGTACACATTTGTGTGCGCGACTTATTTTTGCCATTTCTGTGCAGCTGTGTCAAGGAAATTTCCACAAAAACTGATCTTAGGGTAAATTAAACGTTAAGGTTACCTCAAGTACCTTCATTTCACTTCTGAGGGAAATATATCGCTACCGAAGATTGCATTGGAGAAGGCACTACAGTGTTTGACGGGAGGTGAGATGTGGGACATTTCTGTAGCAATTGCGAAATAATTTTCTTCTTTCTAGTAAAGCTTGCAACCAATAATGAACTTGTGCAGGTAACTCACACTAGTGATTCAGTAATTTTTTATGAAGAAACCTATCATTACATAGTGCACAACCATTACATAATTAATCACTCTGTAATTATGGTGACTCATCATAATATGCAGTCATTCTACCACCTTGACTTGCTCTTATTGGAGTCTGCAGCACCTTGGCATAAATTTATGTAAATGTCATGCATTTATCGACAGTCGATCATACTTCGTCACTGAAGGGGTTAAGTGTAATAGGGCAATTTTTCATGCCAGTGTGATAATCGAGAATGCAGAACAACTTCAACGAGTTCCACTGAACGCAGTGTAAAGAAGGTAAGAGCAAATCACAACCTTAAAAAAACACAATGACATGCCACAAAATATTTGCTGCAAAACCAAAAAAAAATGTTGGCTGGTATCAAAGTGGAGCCAATGCACACGAACATGCTTGATAATAATCTACTGGTAAGAGTTCATGCAATTTTTTAGTCCCGATTATAGATGGATGATGATGATAAATAATAATTTAGCCTATAAACACATCCATGTAAGTTCCGAACAACTTGAGATATCCATGAATCTAGCTTCCTGGATCTTGCGTTTTACTCATATATACCAGATGGATACGCCACATAAAAGAAAAACCTGCATGCATGCCGGCATCTCGATTATACGAGCACTTGTCAGTTAAATGATAAATCACACAGCTATAATTCCAGTCAATACAGAAAACAAATCAAGGTGAACACGGTTTCTTCAATAAGTTGTCCCAGACTGACCAAGGTGTTGTGTACTAACGATGAGCATTGGTGCACACGCTTCTTGGACAGCCCTGGGCAGTCCGAGGTGACCAATCGAAGAGCCTAGCATACATATTTAAAATCAGTCTGCACTCCAGTGAGCTATACATCCAGAGAGAAGAACATCTTCATTTGTGTTCTCCCTATTGACTGCTCCAACTTTCTCGGCAGCTAAATCTTCGTACACCTTGCTGGTTTGGCACATCCCATTTGCTTATCTCATTGAGGAAAGACTGCATTAGAACGTTTTCCTTGTTTGAACTTTGCCCTAGATCAGTTCATTGCTGCACATCTATGTAGCCGACATCACATGAAAACAATTAACACTTTATCAGTGACAATCTCTCCCATTTTTGGAATGTTGTAGTAATTTTACAGTTCAATGCAAGCAACGGTGTAAAAGTCCCTTCACTGCTAAGAATGACTGTTGGCAAATTTTACGCATAGTAGTTATATCCACTAGAGAAGAAAAAAAAAACTCATGATGCAAACAGCCGCAGCTATGCTGTGTAAACATCTGTATAGCCTTTCATATGAATGTACCGCACAGTTGACGCCACCTAAAAATACTGACAGGGAAGTTGTGCTGGACAGCTCTCTAGCTAGTGGCATCAGCAACAGCAACACCAATAGTAATAACGAAAGTTGATAATTAATAATTGCATTTAGTAATGTCCCCAGGGTGATTTGGAGGTCCGCCAGCATGACAAAGCCCACTAATATAAACGAAGTTGTTTAAAATTCGGCTAGACGAATCGCCTAGCAGCCAGCCAGGTACACTCTGTCTCTGCAAAGAATATTACAAGGTGCCGCGCACACCACAGTGAAATAAATGCAAATGATATAGCTACATCTGGCCCCAACATTGCAACGCTGAATTCAAACACATAAAATAATACAAGATATTTCATCGTGTGTAGCATAGCATGACTCGAGACAAGGACGATCGATCGAATAACGCGGACCTTCAATCAAATTAATTTGACAGTCAGCCTCTGTGCTAGTAGATCATTCGTACTTGAAATTGGGTTGACAGGGTCCGATGTACATACGCCACGAACTCCAAGGCAAACATAACAGTAATAAGCACTGTAGACGAAACTGAAGGAGCGGATTCGCCCGCTTGTGTTTTACGCGGTATCACAACACGCACGGCTTCAAAATTACGCAAATACCACATAACAAGAGGGGGTGAGGGAATTGTACGTACCTTTGTAAAAGTTGCGACTGCAAGTGACAATCGCCAGGCACGCATTCTCTTCAGAAAAGGTCTTCTCGGGCGCCGCCGTGTACGTACGTGGCAGCTCCATCAGCAGTGACGCGGTTTGTGCAGTTTCACGATGAGCACTGGCATATAATCATCACTGCACTGCGACAACGCGCAACCACGGTAATCAAAAGTTGAACCGCGCGCGCGACACATCCAAACAAAGCGATCGCCGAGGGCCATGCACGCCGGTGAAGGCGCCCGCTGCTTCCCTTTACTTACAGTCGCGTTAAACTATATTGATGAGGACTCGTTCCGAATGCGTTCACGAATAACACACATACCGCAGAGAACGTTGCGTTAACGCGGATGCACGAACGAAAATTACACACGAAAACAGGCCTATGAATATGCCTTGGTATCTGACAGCTGCCGGCCATGTGCTGCCGGCGCAGCAAGCTTACCAGTGTTGCCAAGCGATACATTGCATTGCATTGCAACGAAAACTCTTAGGATTAACGTTAAGAGACAGGAAGAGAGCGGTGTGGATCAGAGAACAAACGGGGATAGCCGATATTCTAGTTGACATTAAGCGGAAGAAATGGAGCTGGGCAGGCCATGTAATGCGTAGGATGGATAACCGGTGGACCATTAGGGTTACAGAATGGATACCAAGAGAAGGGAAGCGCAGTCGAGGACGGCAGAAAACTAGGTGGGACGATGAAGTTAGGAAATTTGCAGGCGCAAGTTGGAATACGATAGCACAAGACAGGGGTAATTGGAGATCGCAGGGAGAGGCCTTCGTCCTGCAGTGGACTTAAATATAGGCTGATGATGTTGATGATGATGATGACATTGCATTGGCCATTCCACGTTTGGTTTCGGTTTGGATTTCACTGAATTTGTGAAAACTTTATCTTGGTGGTAATTTTTGGCAGTATTTCATTTATTGGAGCTTGAATAAAGTATCTAGGTTGATTGATGTAGCAAAATTTTTTGTTTGTGCTCGTGCGGTAGCTGATATAACGAATAGGAATTCGTGCAGCAGGTTTCCTAACTCACGCGGTAATATTGCCAGGCTGCTTTACATGGGCCGGTATATATGATTGCAAAAGTATATGTTCATGTTCTCTCTCAAAAAGTTGACATATTCATCAGGTGTGGTTGTGAGCCAACGTGCAAAACAATGAGTTCATTGTGTGTGTTTCTGCGATAAAATTACTTCAACTCGTTACTACCTGCTCGGTGCAAGCACGTTCATTTCGATCGAGAGGCTTTGCCTATAGCTGCAGTGCAAAGCATCGCATTTGCTAGGTGCAGTAGCTACATCTCGTAAATAAGGCCACGCTGTCCGGCAGGCGCGGTGCTAATAACCCATACTAGACCGCAGTAGCGCACCCAGGATCTCTGCCAGGGGGGGGGGTACATTTTTGTGTGGGGGGGGGGGACGCAAACACTTTGCATAATATCTAATTAAATTGCTTTAGCCAGAGGAATCCAACAGCAACTCAAATGCCTAATAGTTATAATATGATAAATAATTATAATAATAAATAATAATTAAAATAATTATAACTATAATATATAAGGATGATGACAACGTTTATTTCTTCAGCGTTTTACTCAAAGTAATTTAAGAGTGAATGAGTAAATAGAAGACAGTAGATGATAAAGTGTTTTTGTTACTCAGGAAAATTCGACCTCAAGCCATCTACTGATGGTAATGACCATGTGCACAGAGCGCTGAAGGTGCACATTGGACTGGTGGGGCTGGACGCATAAGGGGAGGGGGATGATGATATGTGATGTTTAGGGGCGCAAGGGCCAGGTCTGGCCAAAGAGCGCCATGCAAATGATTATGAATATTTATTTGAACAGTGAAGTGGAAAGGATAGAACACGGCTGTATATGGGCCTAAAAGCCGAAGTCGCTGTACAGTGCGTTAAACATAAATGTATTAAAATTATGGCAATGGCTTTAAAGTGTCCTGTGAGACGTACAACATGTTTTGAGAGGATCATTTTCTAAAATTTGTAAGTGCCAGTGGCACTGCCTGCCTCATCAAGAACCTTGTGTGCAAGGCTTTGGAGGCACGTGCCATACAAATGGTAGTATCGCAGCAGTAGCCTCTGTGGAGAGGTCATGCTACGAATTTATAGGGCGTAGAACTTGTAGTCAATCAACGTCAGTGTAAAAAGTTTAAAAGTGATTTGCTGTTTGAAAAATGAGCCCACATGAAGGAACATTGCTGGATGAAGAGGAAAGTTCTCTTTGTAAGCTAGAGGAAAGTGCTTTTTTCTTTCAGCTTCTGATTCGCGGCACTCTACCAGGACATGTAGGACGGTCAGCGTCTCTCCACATTTAGCGAAGATGGGAGGTTTCCAGCACCAGACAGCAAGTAAGAGTGGGTCCCGTAGGTATGTCCTACCCTAAGTCGACAAAGTAATTACTTCTGTTTCGCCGTATTTTTGTTGTGGTCGCCAATTACTCAACTGAGGTTTTCATTAAATGCAGCTACTTAGACGTTTCAGTGTCCCACATTTGCTGCCCGTATGCCCTAATTTTTCTGCGGAGAAAAGGCTTCAAGTCTGTCACAGGTACACATATGAAAGTGTTGCTAGTATTCGCTGTAAGAGATGTGGCCATCTGGTCTGCCAGCATGTTCCTTCGATGCCTCTGTGGCCAGGACCCAGCAGATCACAATAATCTGGTTAGATAAGTACGCAGTGCACAGAAGTGAGTAAAGCTCGTTGAGTACAGGGTTATTGTGTTTGCGGAGTGACATTAAGGACTTTACTACACTCAAGGAGTCAGTGATATGATGGCATTGGGTAGATTGGTTTTCCTGATGCATTTAACAGCCGACCGTACTGCGTAAGCCTCCACGGAAAAGATGCTTGTTTCCGGGTGCAAGACGTCAGATTCTGAGAAAGACGGACCAACAGCTGCATAAGACACGCCAGCATGGGACTTCGATGCGTCAGTATAAAATTCTGGGCATGAGTACTTTAGCTGCAGTTCGAGGAAGTGCATTCGGATGTGTGACTCTGGAGCATGCTTTGTAACATGAAGAAACGATGTATTTCTTCGCTTCATGAAGCGCTTCAAGAAACGCTTCATTTCTTCCACATTTGCGTTCAAGGTGTTGTCGCTCTGCGTGTTTTTGAATCGCAGGAACGTGCGTGTTAGTTTGATGCACTCGAGATTTGTTCAAGTGCTCACCTAGAAAGTTGCCTGATTTTCCAGGATGTCTCTTTGGGTATTTACTGGAGTAGAGGGGGAAACTGTCGCATTTAGTTTATTTACTCGGTACAGACCTTTCTTCCATCAGTGTACGAATTAATCCTG
>NC_051158.1:152026577-152074455 GCF_013339745.2 Dermacentor silvarum | reverse complement strand
AAGCATTGTGGTTATAAGTAATTGAGGGCAACGGGTGTGTACTGTATTTGAGTTTAAAAGAATACAATGCCGGGAGTTCTGCCTGTGATAATCACAAAAACGCTGACATCTATCGCGATGTGTATTTCCTCGGAATTTTATTGTACAATTGTTGGTTCTACAAGTAAACAAGCAGTTACTGATTTAAATGAGAAGCATGTGTGGTTATAAGTAATTGAGGGCAACGGGTGTGTACTGTATTTGAGTTTAAAAAGAATACAATGCCGGGAGTTCTGCCTGTGATAATCACAAAAACGCTGACATCTATCGCGATGTGTATTTCCTCGCAATTTTATTGTACAATTGTTGGTTCTACAAGTAAACGAGCAGTTACTGATTTAAATGAGAAGCATGTGTGGTTATAAGTAATTGAGGGCAACGGGTGTGTACTGTATTTGAGTTTAAAAGAATACAATGCCGGGAGTTCTGCCTGTGATAATCACAAAAACGCTGACATCTATCGCGATGTGTATTTCCTCGGAATTTATTGTACAATTGTTGGTTCTACAAGTAAACGAGCAGTTACTGATTTAAATGAGAAGCATGTGTGGTTATAAGTAATTGAGGGCAACGGGTGTGTACTGTATTTGAGTTTAAAAAGAATACAATGCCGGGAGTTCTGCCTGTGATAATCACAAAAACGCTGACATCTATCGCGATGTGTATTTCCTCGCAATTTTATTGTACAATTGTTGGTTCTACAAGTAAACGAGCAGTTACTGATTTAAATGAGAAGCATGTGTGGTTATAAGTAATTGAGGGCAACGGGTGTGTACTGTATTTGAGT
Source organism: Dermacentor silvarum (assembly GCF_013339745.2). NCBI lineage: Eukaryota > Metazoa > Arthropoda > Arachnida > Ixodida > Ixodidae > Dermacentor > Dermacentor silvarum. Next base: position 152,073,629 of record NC_051158.1, on the reverse strand, counting down.
TTAAAAGAATACAATGCCGGGAGTTCTGCCTGTGATAATCACAAAAACGCTGACATCTATCGCGATGTGTATTTCCTCGAATTTTATTGTACAATTGTTGGTTCTACAAGTAAACGAGCAGTTACTGATTTAAATGAGAAGCATGTGTGGTTATAAGTAATTGAGGGCAACGGGTGTGTACTGTATTTGAGTTTAAAAAGAATACAATGCCGGGAGTTCTGCCTGTGATAATCACAAAAACGCTGACATCTATCGCGATGTGTATTTCCTCGGAATTTTATTGTACAATTGTTGGTTCTACAAGTAAACGAGCTGGTACTGATTTAAATGAGAAGCATGTGTGGTTATAAGTAATTGAGGGCAACGGGTGTGTACTGTATTTGAGTTTAAAAAGAATACAATGCCGGGAGTTCTGCCTGTGATAATCACAAAAACGCTGACATCTATCGCGATGTGTATTTCCTCGCAATTTTATTGTACAATTGTTGGTTCTACAAGTAAACGAGCAGTTACTGATTTAAATGAGAAGCATGTGTGGTTATAAGTAATTGAGGGCAACGGGTGTGTACTGTATTTGAGTTAAAAAGAATACAATGCCGGGAGTTCTGCCTGTGATAATCACAAAAACGCTGACATCTATCGCGATGTGTATTTCCTCGGAATTTATTGTACAATTGTTGGTTCTACAAGTAAACGAGCATGGTACTGATTTAAATGAGAAGCATGTGTGGTTATAAGTAATTGAGGGCAACGGGTGTGTACTGTATTTGAGTTTAAAAAGAATACAATGCCGGGAGTTCTGCCTGTGATAATCACAAAAACGCTGACATCTATCGCGATGTGTATTTCCTCGGAATTTATTGTACAATTGTTGGTTCTACAAGTAAACGAGCAGTTACTGATTTAAATGAGAAGCATGTGTGGTTATAAGTAATTGAGGGCAACGGGTGTGTACTGTATTTGAGTTTAAAAGAATACAATGCCGGGAGTTCTGCCTGTGATAATCACAAAAACGCTGACATCTATCGCTGATGTGTATTTCCTCGGAATTTATTGTACAATTGTTGGTTCTACAAGTAAACGAGCAGTTACTGATTTAAATGAGAAGCATGTGTGGTTATAAGTAATTGAGGGCAACGGGTGTGTACTGTATTTGAGTTTAAAAAGAATACAATGCCGGGAGTTCTGCCTGTGATAATCACAAAAACGCTGACATCTATCGTGATGTGTATTTCCTCGGAATTTATTGTACAATTGTTGGTTCTACAAGTAAACGAGCTGGTACTGATTTAAATGAGAAGCATGTGTGGTTATAAGTAATTGAGGGCAACGGGTGTGTACTGTATTTGAGTTTAAAAAGAATACAATGCCGGGAGTTCTGCCTGTGATAATCACAAAAACGCTGACATCTATCGCGATGTGTGTTTCCTCGGAACTTTATTGTACAATTGTTGGTTCTACAAGTAAACGAGCATGTACTGATTTAAATGAGAAGCATGTGTGGTTATAAGTAATTGAGGGCAACGGGTGTGTACTGTATTTGAGTTTAAAAGAATACAATGCTGGGAGTTCTGCCTGTGATAATCACAAAAACGCTGACATCTATCGTGATGTGTATTTCCTCGGAATCTTATTGTACAATTGTTGGTTCTACAAGTAAACGAGCTGGTACTGATTTAAATGAGAAGCATGTGTGGTTATAAGTAATTGAGGGCAACGGGTGTGTACTGTATTTGAGTTTAAAAAGAATACAATGCCGGGAGTTCTGCCTGTGATAATCACAAAAACGCTGACATCTATCGTGATGTGTATTTCCTCGGAATCTTATTGTACAATTGTTGGTTCTACAAGTAAACGAGCAGTTACTGATTTAAATGAGAAGCATGTGTGGTTATAAGTAATTGAGGGCAACGGGTGTGTACTGTATTTGAGTTTAAAAAGAATACAATGCCGGGAGTTCTGCCTGTGATAATCACAAAAACGCTGACATCTATCGCGATTTGTATTTCCTCGGAATCTTATTGTACAATTGTTGGTTCTACAAGTAAACGAGCTGGTACTGATATAAATGAGAAGCATGTGTGGTTATAATCTAATTGACGGCAATGGGTGTGTACTGTATTTTAGTTTAAAAAGAATACAATGCCGGCAGTTCTGACTGTGATAATCACAAAAACGCTGACATCTATCCTGATGTGTATTTCCTCGGAAACTTATTGTACAATTGTTGGTTCTACAAGTAAGCGAGCAGGTACTGATTTAAATGAGAAGCATGTCTGGTTATAAGTAATAAAGTGCAACGGGTGTGTACTGTATTTTAGTTTAAAAAGAATACAATGCCGGGAGTTCTGCCTGTGATAATCACAAAAACGCTGACATCTATCGCGATTTGTATTTCCTCGCAATTTTATTGTACAATTGTTGGTTCTACAAGTAAGCGAGCAGTTACTGATTTAAATGAGAAGCATGTGTGGTTATAGGTAATTGAGGGCAATGGGTGTGTACTGTATTTGAGTTTAAAAAGAATACAATGCCGGGAGTTCTGCCTGTGATAATCACAAAAACGCTGACATCTATCGCGATGTGTATTTCCTCGCAATTTTATTGTACAATTGTTGGTTCTACAAGTAAACGAGCAGTTACTGATTTAAATGAGAAGCATGTGTGGTTATAAGTAATTCAGGGCAATGGGTGTGTACTGTATTTGAGTTTAAAATGAATACAATGCCGGGAGTTCTGCCTGTGATAATCACAAAAACGCTGACATCTATCGCGATGTGTACTTCCTCGGAATTTTATTGTACAATTGTTGGTTCTACAAGTAAACAAGCAGTTACTGATTTAAATGAGAAGCATGTGTGGTTATAAGTAATTGAGGGCAACGGGTGTGTACTGTATTTGAGTTTAAAAAGAATACAATGCCGGGAGTTCTGCCTGTGATAATCACAAAAACGCTGACATCTAATCGCGATGTGTATTTCCTCGCAATTTTATTGTACAATTGTTGGTTCTACAAGTAAACGAGCAGTTACTGATATAAATGAGAAGAATGTGTGGTTATAAGTAATTGAGGGCAACGGGTGTGTACTGTATTTGAGTTTAAAAACAATACAATGCCGGGAGTTCTGCCTGTGATAATCACAAAAACGCTGACATCTTTCGTGATGTGTATTTCCTCGCAATTTTATTGTACAATTGTTGGTTCTACAAGTAAACGAGCAGTTACTGATTTAAATGAGAAGCATGTGTGGTTATAAGTAATTGAGGGCAATGGGTGTGTACTGTATTTGAGTTTGGAAAGAATACAATGCCGGGAGTTCTTCCTGTGATAATCACAAAAACGCTGACATCTATCGCGATGTGTATTTCCTCGGAATTTTATTGTACAATTGTTGGTTCTACAAGTAAACGAGCAGTTACTGATTTAAATGAGAAGCATGTGTGGTTATAAGTAATTCAGGGCAATGGGTGTGTACTGTATTTGAGTTTAAAAAGAATACAATGCCGGGAGTTCTGCCTGTGATAATCACAAAAACGCTGACATCTATCGTCATGTGTATTTTCTCGGAATTTTATTGTATAATTGTTGGTCCTACAAGTAAACGAGCTGGTACTGATATAAATGAGAAGCATGTGTGGTTATAAGTAATTGACGGCAATGGGTGTGTACTGTATTTTAGTTTAAAAAGAATACAATGCCGGCAGTTCTGACTGTGATAATCACAAAAACGCTGACATCTATCGTGATGTGTATTTCTTCGAAATTTTATTGTACAGTTGTTGGTTCTACAAGTAAACGAGCTGGTACTGATTTAAATGAGAAGCATGTGTGGTTATAAGTTATTGAGGGCAACGGGTGTGTACTGTATTTGAGTTTAAATAGAATACAAAGCCGGGAGTTCTGCCTGTGATAATCACAAAAACGCTGACATCTATCGTGATGAGTATTTCCTCGGAATCTTATTGTAGAATTGTTGGTTCTATAAGTCAACGAGCTGGTACTGATTTAAATGAGAAGCATGTGTGGTGATAAGTAATTGAGGGCAACGGATGTGTACTGTATTTGAGTTTAAAAAGAATACAATGCCGGCAGTTCTGCCTGTGATAATAAAAAAAACGCTGACATCTATCGTAATGTGTATTTCCTCGGAACTTTATTGTACAATTCTTGGTTCTACAAGTAAACGAGCAGCTACTGATTTAAATGAGAAGCATGTGTGGTTATAAGTAATTGAGGGCAACGGGTGTGTACTGTATTTGAGTTTATAAAGAATACAATGCCGGGAGTTCTGCCTGTGATAATCACAAAAACGCTGACATCTATCCTGATGTGTATTTCCTCGGAATCTTATTGTACAATTGTTGGTTCTACAAGTAAGCGAGCAGTTACTGATTTAAATGAGAAGCATGTCTGGTTATAAGTAATAAAGGGCAACGGGTGTGTACTGTATTTTAGTTTAAAAAGAATACAATGCCGGGAGTTCTGCCTGTGATAATCACAAAAACGCTGACATCTATCTTGATGTGTATTTCCTCGGAATCTTATTGTACAATTGTTGGATCTACAACTAAACGAGCTGGTACTGATTTAAATGAGAAGCATGTGCGGTTATAAGTAATTGATGGCAACGGGTGTGTACTGTATTTGAGTTTAAAAAGAATACAATGGCGGGAGTTCTGCCTGTGACAATCACAAAAACGCTGACATCTATCGCGATGTGTATTTCCTCGGAACTTTATTGTACAATTGTTGGTTCTACAAGTAAACGAGCACTTACTGATTTAAATGAGAAGCGTGTGTGTTTATAAGTAATTGAGGGCAACGGGTGTGTACTGTATTTGAGTTTATAAAGAAAACAATACCGGGAGTTCTGCCTGTGATAATCACAAAAACGCTGACATCTATCGTGATGAGTATTTCCTCGGAATCCTATTGTACAATTGTTGGTTCTACAAGTAAACGAGCTGGTACTGACTTAAATGAGAAGCCTGTGTGGTTATAAGTAATTGAGGGCAACGGGTGTGTACTGTATTTGAGTTTAAAAAGAATACAATGCCGGCAGTTTTGACTGTGATAATCACAAAAACGCTGACATCTATCCTGATGTGTATTTCCTCGGAATCTTATTGTACAATTGTTGGTTCTACAAGTAAGCGAGCAGTTACTGATTTAAATGAGAAGCATGTCTGGTTATAAGTAATAAAGGGCAACGGGTGTGTACTGTATTTTAGTTTAAAAAGAATACAATGCCGGGAGTTCTGCCTGTGATAATCACAAAAACGCTGACATCTATCTTGATGTGTATTTCCTCGGAATCTTATTGTACAATTGTTGGATCTACAACTAAACGAGCTGGTACTGATTTAAATGAGAAGCATGTGCGGTTATAAGTAATTGATGGCAACGGGTGTGTACTGTATTTGAGTTTAAAAAGAATACAATGGCGGGAGTTCTGCCTGTGACAATCACAAAAACGCTGACATCTATCGCGATGTGTATTTCCTCGGAACTTTATTGTACAATTGTTGGTTCTACAAGTAAACGAGCACTTACTGATTTAAATGAGAAGCGTGTGTGTTTATAAGTAATTGAGGGCAACGGGTGTGTACTGTATTTGAGTTTATAAAGACAACAATACCGGGAGTTCTGCCTGTGATAATCACAAAAACGCTGACATCTATCGTGATGAGTATTTCCTCGGAATCCTATTGTACAATTGTTGGTTCTACAAGTAAACGAGCTGGTACTGACTTAAATGAGAAGCCTGTGTGGTTATAAGTAATTGAGGGCAACGGGTGTGTACTGTATTTGAGTTTAAAAAGAATACAATGCCGGCAGTTTTGACTGTGATAATCACAAAAACGCTGACATCTATCCTGATGTGTATTTCCTCGGAATCTTATTGTACAATTGTTGGTTCTACAAGTAAGCGAGCAGTTACTGATTTAAATGAGAAGCATGTCTGGTTATAAGTAATAAAGGGCAACGGGTGTGTACTGTATTTTAGTTTAAAAAGAATACAATGCCGGGAGTTCTGCCTGTGATAATCACAAAAACGCTGACATCTATCGTCATGTGTATTTCCTCGGAATTTTATTGTATAATTGTTGGTCCTACAAGTAAACGAGCTGGTACTGATATAAATGAGAAGCATGTGTGGTTATAATCTAATTGACGGCAATGGGTGTGTACTGTATTTTAGTTTAAAAAGAATACAATGCCGGCAGTTCTGACTGATAATCACAAAAACGCTGACATCTATCCTGATGTGTATTTCCTCGGAAACTTATTGTACAATTGTTGGTTCTACAAGTAAGCGAGCAGGTACTGATTTAAATGAGAAGCATGTCTGGTTATAAGTAATAAAGTGCAACGGGTGTGTACTGTATTTTAGTTTAAAAAGAATACAATGCCGGGAGTTCTGCCTGTGATAATCACAAAAACGCTGACATCTATCGCGATTTGTATTTCCTCGCAATTTTATTGTACAATTGTTGGTTCTACAAGTAAACGAGCAGTTACTGATTTAAATGAGAAGCATGTGTGGTTATAGGTAATTGAGGGCAATGGGTGTGTACTGTATTTGAGTTTAAAAAGAATACAATGCCGGGAGTTCTGCCTGTGATAATCACAAAAACGCTGACATCTATCGCGATGTGTATTTCCTCGCAATTTTATTGTACAATTGTTGGTTCTACAAGTAAACGAGCAGTTACTGATTTAAATGAGAAGCATGTGTGGTTATAAGTAATTCAGGGCAATGGGTGTGTACTGTATTTGAGTTTAAAATGAATACAATGCCGGGAGTTCTGCCTGTGATAATCACAAAAACGCTGACATCTATCGCGATGTGTACTTCCTCGGAATTTTATTGTACAATTGTTGGTTCTTCAAGTAAACAAGCAGTTACTGATTTAAATGAGAAGCATGTGTGGTTATAAGTAATTGAGGGCAACGGGTGTGTACTGTATTTGAGTTTAAAAAGAATACAATGCCGGGAGTTCTGCCTGTGATAAGCACAAAAACGCTGACATCAATCGCGATGTGTATTTCCTCGCAATTTTATTGTACAATTGTTGGTTCTACAAGTAAACGAGCAGTTACTGATATAAATGAGAAGAATGTGTGGTTATAAGTAATTGAGGGCAACGGGTGTGTACTGCATTTGAGTTTAAAAAGAATACAATGTCGGGAGTTCTGCGTGTGATAATCACAAAACGCTGACATCTTTCGTGATGTGTATTTCCTCGCAATTTTATTGTACAATTGTTGGTTCTACAAGTAAACGAGCTGGTACTGATTTAAATGAGAAGCATGTGCGGTTATTAGTAATTGAGGGCAACGGGTGTGTACTGTATTTGAGTTTCTAAAAGAATACAATGCCGGGAGTTCTGCCTGTGATAATCACAAAAACGCTGACATCTATCGCGATTTGTATTTCCTCGCAATTTTATTGTACAATTGTTGGTTCTACAAGTAAACGAGCAGTTACTGATTTAAATGAGAATCATGTGTGGTTATAAGTAATTGAGGGCAACGGGTGTTTACTGTATTTGAGTTTAAAAAGAAGACAATGTCTGAAGCTGTGCCTGTGATAATCACAAAAACGCTGACATCTATCGTCATGTGTATTTCCTCGGAATTTTATTGTATAATTGTTGGTCCTACAAGTAAACGAGCTGGTACTGATATAAATGAGAAGCCTGTGTGGTTATAAGTAATTGACGGCAATGGGTGTGTACTGTATTTTAGTTTAAAAAGAATACAATGCCGGCAGTTCTGACTGTGATAATCACAAAAACGCTGACATCTATCGTGATGCGTATTTCTTCGAAATTTTATTGTACTGTTGTTGGTTCTACAAGTAAACGAGCTGGTACTGATGTAAATGAGAAGCATGTGTGGTTATAAGTAATTGAGGGCCACGGGTGTTTACTGTATTTGAGTTTAAAAAGAAGACAATCCCAGGAGTTCTGCCTGTGATAATAACAAAAACGCTGACATCTATCGCGATTTGTATTTCCTCACAATTTTATTGTACAATTGTTGGTTCTACAAGTAAACGAGCAGTTACTGATTTAAATGAGAAGCATGTGTGGTTATAAGTAATTGAGGGCAACGGGTGTGTACAGTATTGAATTTAAAAAGAATACAATGGCGGGAGTTCTGCGTGTGATAATCACAAGAACGCTGACATCTATCGCGATGTGTATTGTAAACAAGCAGTTACTGATTTAAATGAGAAGCATGAGTGGTTATAAGTAATTGAGGGCAACGGGTGTCTACTGTATTTGAGTTTAAAAAGAATACAATGCCGGGAGTTCTGCTTGTGATAATCACAAAAACGCTGACATCTATCGCGATGTGTATTTCCTCGCAATTTTATTGTACAATTGTTGGTTCTACAAGTAAACGAGCAGTTACTGATTTAAATAAGAAGCATGTGTGGTTATAAGTAATTGGGGGCAACGGGTGTGTACTGTATTTGAGTTTAAAAAGAATACAATGCCGGGAGTTCTTCCTGTGATAATCACAAAAACGCTGACATCTATCGCGATGTGTATTTCCTCGGAATTTTATTGTACAATTGTTGGTTCTACAAGTAAACGAGCAGTTACTGATTTAAATAAGAAGCATGTGTGGTTATAAGTAATTGGGGGCAACGGGTGTGTACTGTATTTGAGTTTAAAAAGAATACAATGCCGGGAGTTCTTCCTGTGATAATCACAAAAACGCTGACATCTATCGCGATGTGTATTTCCTCGGAATTTTATTGTACAATTGTTGGTTCTACAAGTAAACGAGCAGTTACTGATTTAAATGAGAAGCATGTGTGGTTATAAGTAATTCAGGGCAATGGGTGTGTACTGTATTTGAGTTTAAAAATAATACAATGCCGGGAGTTCTTCCTGTGATAATCACAAAAACGCTGACATCTATCGCGATGTGTATTTCCTCGGAATTTTATTGTACAATTGTTGGTTCTACAAGTAAACAAGCAGTTACTCATTTAAATAAGAAGCATGTGTGGTTATAAGTAATTGAGGGCAACGGGTGTGTACTGTATTTGAGTTTAAATAGAATACAATGCCGGGAGTTCTGCCTGTGATAATCACAAAAACGCTGACATCTATCGCGATGTGTATTTCCTCGGAATTTTATTGTACAATTGTTGGTTCTACAAGTGAACAAGCAGTTACTCATTTAAATAAGAAGCATGTGTGGTTATAAGTAATTGAGGGCAACGGGTGTGTACTGTATTTGAGTTTCTAAAAGAATACAATGCCGGGAGTTCTGCCTGTGATAATCACAAAAACGCTGACATCTATCGCGATTTGTATTTCCTCGCAATTTTATTGTACAATTGTTGGTTCTACAAGTAAACGAGCAGTTACTGATTTAAATGAGAATCATGTGTGGTTATAAGTAATTGAGGGCAATGGGTGTGTACTGTATTTGAGTTTAAAATGAATACAATGCCCGGAGTTCCGCCTGTGATAATCACAAAAACGCTGACATCTATCGCGATGTGTATTTCCTCGGAATTTTATTGTACAATTGTTGGTTCTACAAGTAAACAAGCAGTTACTGATTTAAATGAGAAGCATGTGTGGTTATAAGTAATTGAGGGCAACGGGTGTTTACTGTATTTGAGTTTAAAAAGAAGACAATGTCTGAAGCTCTGCCTGTGATAATCACAAAAACGCTGACATCTATCGTCATGTGTATTTCCTCGGAATTTTATTGTATAATTGTTGGTCCTACAAGTAAACGAGCTGGTACTGATATAAATGAGAAGCATGTGTGGTTATAAGTAATTGACGGCAATGGGTGTGTACTGTATTTTAGTTTAAAAAGAATACAATGCCGGCAGTTCTGACTGTGATAATCACAAAAACGCTGACATCTATCGTGATGCGTATTTCTTCGAAATTTTATTGTACTGTTGTTGGTTCTACAAGTAAACGAGCTGGTACTGATTTAAATGAGAAGCATGTGTGGTTATAAGTTATTGAGGGCAACGGGTGTGTACTGTATTTGAGTTTAAAAAGAATACAAAGCCGGGAGTTCTGCCTGTGATAATCACAAAAACGCTGACATCTATCGTGATGTGTATTTCCTCGGAATCTTATTGTAGAATTGTTGGTTCTATAAGTCAACGAGCTGGTACTGATTTAAATGAGAAGCATGTGTGGTGATAAGTAATTGAGGGCAACGGATGTGTACTGTATTTGAGTTTATAAAGAATACAATGCCGGGAGTTCTGCCTGTGATAATCACAAAAACGCTGACATCTATCCTGATGTGTATTTCCTCGGAATCTTATTGTACAATTGTTGGTTCTACAAGTAAGCGAGCAGTTACTGATTTAAATGAGAAGCATGTCTGGTTATAAGTAATAAAGGGCAACGGGTGTGTACTGTATTTTAGTTTAAAAAGAATACAATGCCGGGAGTTCTGCCTGTGATAATCACAAAAACGCTGACATCTATCTTGATGTGTATTTCCTCGGAATCTTATTGTACAATTGTTGGTTCTACAACTAAACGAGCTGGTACTGATTTAAATGAGAAGCATGTGTGGTTATAAGTAATTGAGGGCAACGGGTGTGTACTGTATTTGAGTTTAAAAAGAATACAATGGCGGGAGTTCTGCCTGTGACAATCACAAAAACGCTGACATCTATCGCGATGTGTATTTCCTCGGAACTTTATTGTACAATTGTTGGTTCTACAAGTAAACGAGCAGTTACTGATTTAAATGAGAAGCGTGTGTGTTTATAAGTAATTGAGGGCAACGGGTGTGTACTGTATTTGAGTTTATAAAGAAAACAATGCCGGGAGTTCTGCCTGTGATAATCACAAAAACGCTGACATCTATCGTGATGAGTATTTCCTCGGAATCCTATTGTACAATTGTTGGTTGTACAAGTAAGCGAGCTGGTACTGATTTAAATGAGAAGCCTGTGTGGTTATAAGTAATTGAGGGCAACGGGTGTGTACTGTATTTGAGTTTAAAAAGAATACAATGCCGGGAGTTCTGCCTGTGATAATCACAAAAACGCTGACATCTTTCGTGATGTGTATTTCCTCGCAATTTTATTGTACAATTGTTGGTTCTACAAGTAAACGAGCAGTTACTGATTTAAATGAGAAGCATGTGTGGTTATAAGTAATTGAGGGCAATGGGTGTGTACTGTATTTGAGTTTGGAAAGAATACAATGCCAGGAGTTCTGCCTGTGATAATCACAAAAACGCTGACATCTATCGCGATGTGTATTTCCTCGGAATTTTATTGTACAATTGTTGGTTCTACAAGTAAACGAGCTGGTACTGATATAAATGAGAAGCATGTGTGGTTATTAGTAATTGAGGGCAACGGGTGTGTACTGTATTTGAGTTTAAAAAGAATATAATGTCGGGACTTCTGCCTGTGATAATCACAAAAACGCTGACATCAATCGTGATGTGTATTTCCTCGGAATTTCATTGTACAATTGTTGGTTCTACAAGTAAACGAGCTGGTACTGATGTAAATGAGAAGCATGTGTGGTTATAAGTAATTGAGGGCCACGAGTGTTTACTGTATTTGAGTTTAAAAAGAAGACAATGCCAGGAGTTCTGCCTGTGATAATAACAAAAACGCTGACATCTATCGCGATTTGTATTTCCTCACAATTTTATTGTACAATTGTTGGTTCTACAAGTAAACGAGCAGTTACTGATTTAAATGAGAAGCATGTGTGGTTATAAGTAATTGAGGGCAACGGGTGTGTACAGTATTGAATTTAAAAAGAATACAATGGCGGGAGTTCTGCGTGTGATAATCACAAGAACGCTGACATCTATCGCGATGTGTATTGTAAACAAGCAGTTACTGATTTAAATGAGAAGCATGAGTGGTTATAAGTAATTGAGGGCAACGGGTGTCTACTGTATTTGAGTTTAAAAAGAATACAATGCCGGGAGTTCTGCTTGTGATAATCACAAAAACGCTGACATCTATCGCGATGTGTATTTCCTCGCAATTTTATTGTACAATTGTTGGTTCTACAAGTAAACGAGCAGTTACTGATTTAAATAAGAAGCATGTGTGGTTATAAGTAATTGGGGGCAACGGGTGTGTACTGTATTTGAGTTTAAAAAGAATACAATGCCGGGAGTTCTTCCTGTGATAATCACAAAAACGCTGACATCTATCGCGATGTGTATTTCCTCGGAATTTTATTGTACAATTGTTGGTTCTACAAGTAAACGAGCAGTTACTGATTTAAATGAGAAGCATGTGTGGTTATAAGTAATTGAGGGCAACAGGTGTGTACTGTATTTGAGTTTAAAAAGAATACAATGCCGGGAGTTCTGCCTGTGATAATCACAAAAACGCTGACATCTATCGCGATTTGTATTTCCTCGCAATTTTATTGTACAATTGTTGGTTCTACAAGTAAACGATCAGTTACTGATTTAAATGAGAAGCATGTGTGGTTATAAGTAATTGAGGGCAACTGGTGTGTACTGTATTTGAGTTTAAAAAGAATACAATGCCGGGAGTTCTGCCTGTGATAATCACAAAAACTCTGACATCTATCGCGATGTGTATTTCCTCACAACTTTATTGTACAATTTTTGGTTCTACAAGTAAACGAGCTGGTACTGATATAAATGAGAAGCATGTGTGGTTATTAGTAATTGAGGGCAACGGGTGTGTACTGTATTTGAGTTTAAAAAGAATACAATGTCGGGACTTCTGCCTGTGATAATCACAAAAACGCTGACATCAATCGTGATGTGTATTTCCTCGGAATTTCATTGTACAATTGTTGGTTCTACAAGTAAACGAGCTGGTACTGATTTAAATGAGAAGCATGTGTGGTTATAAGTAATTGAGGGCAACGGGTGTTTACTGTATTTGAGTTTAAAAAGAATACAATGCCGGGAGTTCTGCCTGTGATAATCACAAAAACGCTGACATCTATCGCGATTTGTATTTCCTCGGAATCTTATTGTACAATTGTTGGTTCTACAAGTAAATGAGCTGGTACTGATTTAAATGAGAAGCATGTATGGTTATAAGTAATTGAGGGCAACGGGTGTGTACTGTATTTGAGTTTAAAAAGAATACAATGCCAGGAGTTCTGCCTGTGATAATAACAAAAACGCTGACATCTATCGCGATTTGTATTTCCTCACAATTTTATTGTACAATTGTTGGTTCTACAAGTAAACGAGCAGTTACTGATTTAAATTAGAAGCATGTGTGGTTATAAGTAATTGAGGGCAACGGGTGTGTACAGTATTGAATTTAAAAAGAATACAATGGCGGGAGTTCTGCGTGTGATAATCACAAGAACGCTGACATCTATCGCGATGTGTATTTCCTCGGAATTTTATTGTACAATTGTTGGTTCTACAAGTAAACGAGCAGTTACTGATATAAATGAGAAGAATGTGTGGTTATAAGTAATTGAGGGCAACGGGTGTGTACTGCATTTGAGTTTAAAAAGAATACAATGTCGGGAGTTCTGCGTGTGATAATCACAAAACGCTGACATCTTTCGTGATGTGTATTTCCTCGGAATTTTATTGTACAATTGTTGGTTCTACAAGTAAGCGAGCTGGTACTGATTTAAATGAGAAGCATGTGCGGTTATTAGTAATTGAGGGCAACGGGTGTGTACTGTATTTGAGTTCTAAAAGAATACAATGCCGGGAGTTCTGCCTGTGATAATCACAAAAACGCTGACATCTATCGCGATTTGTATTTCCTCGCAATTTTATTGTACAATTGTTGGTTCTACAAGTAAACGAGCAGTTACTGATTTAAATGAGAATGATGATATATGGGGTTTAATGGCGCAAGGGCCAATAATGGCCAAAGAGCGCCAGGCCAGTGTTAATGAGTTTGAATTGAAGCGATGAATTACGAGTGGTGGATATGACGTGGCTGTAAGGGGGCCTAAAAAATAGTCGCTGTAAAGTGCATAAAATCTACAGGTAATAAGATTATGGAAATGACTGATGGCGTGTGCTATGAGCATGAAATATGCATTGCAAATAAAATACTATTTGCAAAGTATGTCCGATGAGAAAATTGGCATGAAGCACTATTGCCTCAACAGAGCCCTTGAACATAAAGGCCTGGAGGCATGCGCTATACTGAGCACTATCGCAGCAGCATCCTCTGGCGGGAGGATGTGCTACGAATATCTAGGGCTAATCACATGTAGTACCACGTCATTCAAAAAACCTAGGACTGCTTTGGTATTAAAAAGTGGTTCTTTGCCAAGAAACATACTGGGATGGAGAGGGATATGGTAGCGGTATGCAAGAGGAAAGTGTTTCCTTCTCTCTGTTTCGGCTTCCCGGCACTCCAAGAGGACATGGAGGACGGTCAGCCTCTGACCACATCGGCCACAGGTTGGAGGCTCGTTACCAGTCAACAGAAAGTTGTGAGTACCATATGTGTGTCCTATTCTGAGACGGCAGAATAGGACATCAGTTCGTCGTGTTTTAGTTGTACAGGGCCAGAAACCTAACTGTGGCTTAATCAGGTGGAGTTTATTATTTGTTTCACTCTCCCACAGGCGTTGCCAGTGGTTTCGCAGTTTCCTTCGCAAAAAAGGCTTCAGATCTGTGGCGGGAATAGTACTGCTAAGATTGGTAGCTTCAGATGTAATTGATGTGGCCATTTGGTCTGCAAGCACATTACCTTCGATGGATCTATGACCAGGAACCCAGCATATTGTCACATGTCTACCAGATGAGTAAATATTGCACAAATATGAGTAAAGTTCAATGAAAACAGGATTTTTGTGTTTCCTTAAAGACATTAGTGCCTTTACGACACTTAAGGAGTCCGTGAATATTATTGCCTTATGTAGCTTTAATTTCTTAATGTGTTTAATCGCAGACAGTACTGCATAGGCTTCTGCAGTGAGGATACTTGTATAAGGGTTCAATACGTCTGATTCAGAGAAAGATGGACCGACGGCCGCGTAAGATACACCAGCATGGGACTTTGACGCGTCGGTGTAGAATTCAGGGCAACAGTACTTCGATTGGAGTTCACGGAAATGTATTGCGATTTCGAGTTCAGGAGCGTGCTTTGTGACCTCCACAAAGGATACATCACATGCTATCACCTGCCACTCCCAGGGTGGTAAAAGCTTACCTGGAGGCATTAAACGATGTTCGAGAAGTGGGACATCCATTTCTTCGCTAAGTTCTCTCACACGTAGTGAGAAAGGCCGTCTCACAGAGGGTCTATTATGGAAAAGTGTAGTACACGTCAAATCGTTAACGGTTTGAGAACATGGATGTTCATGATCAGAGTGAACTTTGAGGAAGTATGTGAAGCTGATGTACGATCTCTGGAGATGAAGTGACCATTCATTCGATTCTGCATATAGGCTTTCTATAGGGCTCGTTCTGAAAGCACCGGTGGCCAAGCGGATACCTAGATGGTGAACGGGATCCAGCATCTTTAGTGAACTTGGGGCAGCAGAGTTATATACTACAGCACCGTAATCCAGTCGCGAACGAATGAGGCTCTTGTAAAGATTCAATAAATATTTCCTGTCGCTGCCCCATGATGTGTGAGATAAGATCTTCATGAGGTTCATTGTTTTTAGGCATTTTGCTTTGAGATATTTTATGTGGGGGATGAAAGTTAGCCTAAAGTCAAGTATGATGCCTAGAAACTTGTGTTCTTTGTTCACAGGTATTTGCTGTCCATGCAGTTCTACACAGGGATCTGGAATCAGGCCTCTCTTTCTTGTGAAAAGAACACAAGAACTTTTGTGGGGGTTAACTTTAAACCCGTTTTCGTCTGCCCACTTCGTTACCTTGTTTAAGCCCTGCTGTACCTGTCTCTCACACACTGCGAGGTTACATGACTTGAAGCCTAGTTGTATGTCGTCTACGTAGACGGAATAAAAAATAGCCGGTGGTAATGAGGCATGGAGTGTGTTCATCTTAACGATAAACAGTGTGCAGCTGAGCACGCCTCCCTGGGGTACACCAGTTTCCTGAATGAATTGCCGTGAAAATACATTCCCGATTTTGACGCGGAACGTACGATTGGACAAATAGCTTTGTATTAGGCTTAGCATATTGCCATGGATGCCTATTAGCGCCAAGTCTCTCAGGACTCCGTAACGCCATGTTGTGTCGTACGCCTTCTCCATATCGAGGAATACCGATAAGAAAAACTGTTTATGTACAAATGCGTCTCGGATATTTTCTTCAATGCGCACAAGATGATCAGTTGTGGATCGGCCTTATCTAAAGCCACACTGATAGGGATCAAGCATTTTGTTCAGTTCAAGGTAATGTATAAGGCGTCGATTAACCATTTTTTCAAATAGCTTGCACAGGCAACTTGTGAGAGCTATGGGACGGTAACTTGCCGCCAAGGAAGGATCTTTACCCTGCTTCAATACAGGGACCACAATCGCTTCTTTCCATGCGGATGGAAGATATCCGGCAGCCCAAATAGTGTTGAGAAGCGCCAGTAGTGTTAGTTGTGTATCAGTGTGCACGTTCTTAATCATGTCATACACGACTCTGTCGGGTCCCGGTGCAGAGCTCTTACATGCGATCAAGGCAGCTCTCAACTCGGCAATATTAAAAGGACGGTTATATGGTTCGTTCTGTCGGCATTTGCGCATAAATGGCTTGCATTCTTCTATCTGTTTGTATTTAAGGAAGGATTTGGAATAATGGATTGAGCTTGACACATGCTCAAAGTGCTCCCCAAGACAGTCTGCCTGGTCCTGCAAGGTATTCCCTTGGTCATTAACCAGAGGCAACGGATGAATTTGTTGCCCCTTTAGCTTTCTTACGCCATTCCACACTTTTGCCTCTTGTGTGTAGGAATTTATACCCGAGATAAACCTCACCCAGCTTTCTCTCTTTGCCTGACGTCGTGTCCGCCTTCCCTGCGATTTAATCTGTTTAAATTGAATGAGATTTTCAGCATTTGGAGATCTACGCAATATGCCCCATGCCTTATTTTGCCTTTTTCGCGCCTGTCTACAGTCTTCGTTCCACCAGGGAACACGTCTTTTACGTGAGCTACCATTCGTTTGTGGAATACACTTTTCAGCAGCATCAATAATAAAAGCGGTAAAATATGCAACAGCATCGTCGATACTAAAATTGTTTATAAAATCTCGTGGTAAATAAGTTGATTCTTTAAAATGCTCCCAGTCAGCAGATGCTAATTTCCATCGAGGAATACTGGGAGGGTTGTCATGCTGCGTTATTAAGTTTAAAGTTACGGGGAAGTGGTCATTTCCAAAAGGATTTTTGATGACGTTCCATTCAAGGTCAGGCAGAAGGGAAGCGGATCCAAGTGCAAGGTCTATCGATGAATACGAATCGTGTTGGGCGTTGTAATACGTGGGCTCCTTCTTATTAAAGAGACAGGCACCAGAGGTCAGAAGAAAATTTTCAATGAGACGACCTCTCGCGTCACATGGCGAGTCTCCCCATAACGTGTTGTGAGCATTAAAATCTCCCACGAGGATGTAAGGTTCGGGAAGCTGGTCAATGAGGTTATAAAAGTCTGTTTTTTCAAGGCGATGATTGGGGGGGACATAAATGGAACAGACAGTTACTAGTCTGTTAAACAGAATGGCCCGAACTGACACTGCCTCAAGGGGCGTCTGGAGGGCTGCATGTTGGCAAGCTACAGACTTATCTGCTATTATTGCTACACCGCCGGACGAGGCGTTAGCCTCATTGCGGTCTTTTCGAAAGATGGTGTATTGACGAAGGAAGTTTGTGTTTGTGGGTTTCAGATGTGTCTCTTGAACACACAGCAACTTAGGATTATGTTTGTGTAGGAGTTCTCTTATATCGTCGAGGTTGTGAATAAGTCCTCTAACATTCCATTGTATTATTTGTGTTTCCATAATGAAGAAAGAGTTTGTGCTGTGTGTTCAGAAGATGAAGACTAGCTCACAGTGCCCTTTCCAGGCGCCGTGACGCGAGGTTTCTCTTTTCTGGAGCGGTCAAGGGATTCCCGCCGCTCCTTAGGCGCTGGCGGCGCCGTCTGGCCGGTTGTTGTGTCCATCGCCTCTTGCGAGGCGCTGGACACGCGCTCTTGCGAGCGGTTGGCTTGACATGAAGGCCTCGTCTCGAGGGACGAGGCCCTTGAGGCCACCAGCCCGGAGGTCGATGGCCCCTTCTTCTGAGGCGGCGGAGCAGCGTTGGCCGCAGCCACCGAGGGGGCGGATGGCGTCACCGCCGGCTCACCTTGTGTGGGCCGGACAGCTGCCGGATGCCGCTGTGGCGCTGCCCCCTGACGCGCCACCTCGGCAAAACTGACTTTAGGCAGGTATGAAACCCGCCTGCGAGCCTCTTTGAAACTTATATTTTCCTTTACTTTGATCGTGATGACTTCTTTTTCTTTCTTCCAAGACGGGCATGACCGCGAGTATGCGGCATGCTCGCCATCACAGTTGACGCAGTGTGGTGTGTTTTCGCACGTTTCAGAGGCATGGTCATCGGAACTAGATTTAGCACATGTCTGTCGGCCTCGGCAGTTCTGGGAACTGTGGCCGAAACGCTGGCACTTGAAGCAACGAAGAGGATTTGGAATATAGGGTCTGACCCGTAGCTTTACATAGCCCGCCTCGATTGTCTCGGGCACGATACTTGATCCAAAAGTAAGTACTAGATGCTTGGTTTTGATCTCCTTGCCGTCCCGCCTTAGCATAATTCGTTTAACATTGATCACGTTTTGCTCGCTCCAGCCTTCCAACAGTTCAGCTTCTGCCAGATGCATCAGGTCATCGTCGGAGACAACGCCACGACTGGTGTTCATAGTTCGGTGCGGGGATATTGTCACCGGGATTTCCCCGAATGACACTAGGTTTGGAAGCTTTTCGTGCTGTTTCGTGTCGCGGAGTTCCAAAAGGAGGTCTCCACTAGCCATTTTTGATGCCTTGTAGCCTGCCCCAAGAGTTTCGGTGAGACACTTTGACACGAGGAAGGGTGAAATCATTCTCATCGTCTTTTCAGAGTTATCAGAATGAATAACATGGAATCGGGGGAAATTTTGCAATTTGTTACCAAGGAATTGAAAGATATCTTCGGTGCGCCCTCGTTTATGAGGGCGATCAGGGAGTCGGGGAAATGACGAAAGAGCCATAAAGGGAACTATAATTTCGGTAGCTATGCCAGCCACCCACCACCGAGCCCAACATGGGGACGCCTACGAAACCCGAAGGCAACGAAGACGCCAGCTGTACATAGCCACTATAACCTAATATAATAGACCCAAGGCTGGATAAACTACACCAGGTTAACCCTTGCTGCCTGGAAAATTAGAAGTAAAACGAAGTGAAGAGAAGACAGGAGAGATGGAAAGTGAGAGAGAAAGACGAAGGTTGGAGGGAGAGAGAGACAGGAAAAGGCAACTACCGATTTCCCCCGGGTGGGTCAGTCCGGGGGTGCCGTCTACGTGAAGCGGAGGCCAAAGAGGTGTGTTGCCTCCGCCGAGGGGCCGTAAAGGTCCAAGCACTCGGCATCGGCTCAACCCCCAGGATCCCCTTTTCCCCGGACACGGCTAAGCCACGTACGGTTAAACGCTGGAGGGGCCAACCCTCATGTGCTAGGGTCCGTGGTGTCGCAACACACCAAACGCCTGCTGACGCAGACGCCCCTGCGGGTTAAACGAACGAATAGGTTATAATATCAGGTGTTTCTGGTAACGCGAAATGTGAACGCATTTAACGTTTTTAAGGTTTGGAAAAATAAACTCACTAAAATTCAAAAGCAAGTTAAACGTAGTTATTACTTTATGATGTTCGATGGCGTTAGTGACACTAAGCACGTCAATAATACACTGAATTCTATCAATTCTTCTAAAAGAGCCACCAGTGATATTGGCGAGTTGTTATTGAAATAAGAAATATACAAACGTACAGTATTGGCCAACAAGTTTACGAGCACTTCACTTCATTAGTCGCTAACTCCCACAGTCAAGATTGATTAGGTCACTTACCTCCCCCTCTTAAACGATTTGCTACTTGCTCATCCAACAGATCCACAAGAGGTCATCAATGTGATTCAGAGTTTCAGAATAAGTAAGAGTGAGGGCATAGATTGATTAAAATTGAAACCGATAATCTTTATTTTAGGCGTCATCCGCGCCACTTTAGCACACATATATAACCTCGCGTTAGGCAGAGTTGTATTGCCTGAGAAAATGAAAACCACGAAAGTCACAGTCATTTACAAATGTGGAGATAAAAATAATTTGAGTAAGTACAGACCAATTTCAATTGTGCCAATATTGTTAAAAGGACTTGAAAAATTATTATATACAAGATAGTCTAAGTTTTTTTATCAGCACAACGTCATCACGCGTCGACAGAACGGGTTACAGTCTGGCGTTTCAAGAGAAAGTGCTTTGCTATATATATCAAAAAGACTTAAGTATAAAGACCATAAAAGTAAAAAAACTAACTAAATACACTTTCATTTTTTCAAGGCATTCAACCGAATTAATCATATTACTCTGTTAGAAAAGCTATATTGTTACGGCGTTCGTGGTGTCATTTCAACTGTTATAACAAGTTACTGATCAAATCGGCATTAGTGTATATCTATTAACCGATACTTGTCATTGTCTAAAGCTGTTAGGAATGGTGTACCACAAGGATGTATAGTACAGCTCATTTTATTCAATATGTTCGTAAAATGATACTGTAAGAGTAAACAGCTCAGTAGATTGTCATTTATGCGGATGACACGTGTTTACTTTTTTCTGGCGAAACCATTGACAACCTTGTTGTGTTTGCTAATCAAGTACTAATGCAAATATACGTATGGACTGTAAAAACTCGCTACACATAGATTGCTTTAAGACTAAAGCTGTACTGGTCCGAGCGAAATCAAAATCTTGCAAACCATCTCAGAAATCATTTCTCCACAGTAATGAAATCGAACTTTCCTCATCCATAAAAAAAGACTTGGTGTTATCTTTAGCGAATACTTGTTATGGGATTATCATACTGAGCACATCAGCCAAAATTTACAGAGCGTTAGGCAAATTCCGTAGGTGTGAACATATACAATCTGTGCCTCAAATGATTTTCGTGCACAATGCCTTTTTTCTTATCTACAATATTGTTATCTCGTTTGGTCAACAGGCACAAATAGTTTAGTCACCCTGAAAAAAAATGCATTACGATCCACTGAACGTGTCTTTTATATGGCGCACACCTCTGACTTGTTTAAGAAGTTCAGAATCTTGAGAGTGTAATATTGATACGAACACCAGCTCTTGTCTGCTTTTAAATCTGAAATACGCAGAGGCAGTACGTACATACGTAATTTAGCTGCCTTTCAAACTACCATAGCCTGTCGTCTAATTCGACTTACAGAGATTTAGTATGTGTCATGTCCTCGAACTAACTATGGGGTTCAAATTCTTCGTTTCTGTCTTCCAAATGCCCTCAATAGTTGGAAACTAACAATTAAGAACTTCACTACTTTATTAAAAACAGTTATATAAAATGATGTGTTAACTCCAACAATTAGAGATCATCTAGCTTTTGTGTTATGTAAACGTTTCATTCGCTATTTCTTGTTTAAGACCACATGTGTACGAGTATAGGCCCTTTTATGTATCGTTGTTTTCTGCTGCCTGTGCTTGTTTTTATTTTGTTTTAGAGGTTATGGGGCCCGTCAAGCTACTTCTATGCAGCGTTTTTCCCGTCATACCCAACCACAAATTTCCATTTCTCATGTACCATGTGGTTGAATGAACTCAAACTCAACTCAAACTCAAAGCGATGACCTGAAATCATGTAATACTGAAACTAAAGAGACATTTCACAAGACTTCAAGAACCCTGACAAGCGACAATGAACCACAGTTCACCAGCGAAGAATTCGAAAACGTTTCATAAAGCTGGAAGATGTAAATCTGGATGCCTAAGTTGTAATGAAAATGGCTGAGTCAGCCGTAAAGTGGCAAACATGCTGCTCAAGTTAGCAGGAGACCCACAAGTAATGTTCCCTGATTATGAAAATACTCCGTTACAAGAAATGAAAGCTACTGCAGCTTAGTTGGGAGGAGGAGGGACCAATGGTCACCGCCGTTGAACGAGTGTTTCAACATCATCAGAGCTACTTCAACCCAAACCAGTAGATGTCAGAGATCAAAGAAAGACGAAGAGGGGAAAATTGACACTTTACGACAGTACACAATCCATGAATTTGCCGATGCATATCGAAGCATTTTTTTTACAGTTCGTCCCATGAAAAGCGGCACACGTATGGACAGGAACTGTAAATAAGCGAGTTGACGATAGGTCGTAAGAAATGTAAGATACACATTCCTTTGAAGGGATCGAGTCTAATTCAGATCAAGCCCTTCTACGAGAACTTATAACAGCCAACAAGAACAAACTGATTGTGTCGAAGAAACATAAACTGAGAATATAGAAGCTAAAGAGGCAACCACTGCGACAAAGCAGCCAAACTATAATTATACTACCGTTAGATCTCGCAGAACTAGACAGCCTTTATAGAGATGAGGACTTTGTTGTCGACTGAAAGGTTATGGCAGAAATGGAAGGGATTTTATAAGAAGAATCCTGAAATGGTGCCATGTTTCTGTGTAATTTTACACGGTGTCCGACTGCTCCTTCAGAATAATCTGCTGCCTCATATATGCAAACCCGTTGCTCCACTGTGATTTCAAGCAGACGAGGCATCAAGTGGCGTTTGACCATATAGCTTTATCGTTGTCCCACCTGTACGGACTGTTAAATCCTTACCGTCATGTAGCCACACGTATGCTTCTACTCAATGGCTTAATAAACCCAGTCAACGCCCGTTTGACAAAAGTCCAGTCTTTCTATCTCTTTCTACACAAAACGTAACCAAACAATCACAGAGACGGACTCCGTCGCTTGATCACTTGCAGGGCCGCAGCTGAAGAGACAAACCGGATGCGTCGAGCACGTTGGCTGCTACGTACACGAAGCCCTGCTTTTGCGGTGTAATCTCCATACAGATGACAGCACGCCAGAAACACCATTACAAGACGTTGTGTCAAGCAAACTACGCATGCTAGTTATCTGATACTGTCATGATTCCGCTTACGTTGGCGGCACATGTAGTCAAGACATAAGAAAAGCGTCGCGTAATCGTTATGTCGTCAGGAAAACGTATGTATGAATTGCGACTGGCCCAGTTTTGCCAGATTTGTTACGGAGACTAAACATGTGATTTATACTTGACAACGATGAAAACAGTTGAATGCAGCGTTCCCTGCCAAATTGTGGCGTGCAAAGCTGTAGGATCACCGAGTCTAAACGAACGTGGAAATTTGTTTTCTCATCACAAGTGAGCATTTCACAAAGTTGGCTCTGTTGTTCCTTCTACGCAAATTATCTTCTCAGAACGTTTGGGACAGTTTCCTGGACGTTTTCACTAAGTCTGCCTTCTATAAATGCTTAGTAATAGACAGCGCAACCTACATCACCAGCATGGCCTTCACAGGCTCTTGTAAGAAGCTCGAGATCCTCCATGCTCGAACAGTGGCTTGTCAGTCACAGGCAAATATAGTCTAAATACTGAATAGAATCTTGAAAATTATGCATGTTGCCCGCACTGCCTCAAACAAATACTGTGATCTTAAACAGGCCCTTATTGCATTTCTAGCCCACGAGACAGTCACTAGATCAATACTGTTCACATTTGCGAAGAATTACACTTTCCAATTCACAGTGGCCTTCGTAACAAGTCGGGTTCTACCGCAGCATCGTGTCATAAGCTTGGAAGTGAGCTCCCTAAGATGCTTACTGATTCCGTTTAAGAAACTTGAGAGCAACTATACATATACAGAATGAAGCAGGCTGGCCAGAGCAACAAGTCAGTGCTTGCCAGACAAACTTTTAGTTTTGACGAATTAGTGATAAAGCGCATAAGTTCGCTCTGCGATGCGGCTTTAAGCATAACCGACAGGCTCGCTAAAGGTTGGAAGGCCCCTACACACTCATCGACAAAGCAGCAATGTCCAGGGAAAAACATTGCGCAACGAGAGCGAAATATGGACACGAGAGCGAAATGTGAACCCGCGTGATCATCTTACCTAAAATGCTTTCCAAAAGGCTGTACTTGTGACTAGAAGTTGTACTCAACGGGCTCCTCTCAGAGAGCGGTAAAACTTGAGCGGACGACACCTGTGATGAAATTTGAAAACAACGCCTGCCTTTTTGTCTTTTTTGTTTCATGTTTTGCACTGAGGCCCTCTCTTGCTTGCTCAGGTTTTTATTAAAACGTCGCGCGTGAATACACTGGTGTTAAAAGTATATTTATCTGTCTTTATTTTCGTGTGCGTCTATGTTGTTTTCGGGTGGCGTTTCTGTGCATGCGAACTTGTCTACTGCAAGTTCTTGCGAGATGAAGATACTTGCTGCTATATTTGAAACGGCTGTTGAAGATGCGATTTGAGGCATACTCGAACACCAATGCAAACGCACTGCATTCTCGGCTGCACAAGAGCTTGCAAAGAAGCCACACCCAGAGACACCACCGGCACTATTCACCCAGCTGTCTGCCAAAAAGCGTGTTAGCTTTGGCCTTTGCAATCTGTGGGACAACGTTGTCGCTATGGATGACTTTCGAAGTGCAGTAGCATCATCCGGGCTTTCTACACCTTGATATAACGCAGCACGCACTCTGTAATCGGGCCTAAATTACTGAGTTAATGCACGACTCTCCCCCCTCTATGACGCTACGAACGCATCCGCACACAATGCCCATCCAGGATTTCTTTGGCTGGTGAAGACGACTATCAAGCCAAAATAAAGATGCCAGTTTGCGAACCTTTGTCGATATTTCCTTAGGCCTATCTAAAGGGACTACTGAGGACTCATGACATGAATGTCATGACATGCGTGTCATGAAACAGCCGCCTAATGGTTATTCATTTATGTTTATTTGGCATTCATGGCATTCATGGTTTTGGCATTCATGGCATCCATGGCATTCATGGTTATTTCGTTAACTTGGTAGTCTCCCCACACACTGCTTCGCGTAACATTCATTCCCACAAGGTGCGGGATCTGCCGGCTTTTTTTTCATGATGTTAATTGTAATTGCTTATTGCTTTTTATGGCATCGTAGTAGAATTCAATAGATGACAAGACCCACTTTCAGCGTTAGGGTTCTGTTTTGAAAGTTTCTGCATTACACTTCTTGTTTTTGCAAGGCCAATATTTTTGCCAGCGCGTAGTCCACGATACCTTGTTCTCCAGTTCTCCACTGAAGCAATCACAGACCTGAAAAGTGAAGGCATTGCAAAAGTGTTGGTTGTTGGCTATAAGGCTAAATGAGTAGCTCTAAATGAGTACCTTGAGCATTGTGTCAATAGTGACATGGTGGTCTTAGTGAACCCTATCATTCACCGGAAAAGCTGACCGCATTTTCGCGCAATAGAATTGTACTGGGCCCCCATATTCGCTAAGTGGCGTCACAGATCGAGGCAATCCCTTCTCCTTAGCCCTTGTTCATATGCTGTCAAGGTGGCGCCGGTGTGGAATCGCTTCCATATAGCACACCCTTTTATTTCGCCTCTGATAGTACATACTCGGGCCTACCGTCGAATGAAGGTTGTGAGGGTGAGGCTGTGAGGTTGTTAGTGCTGACGTGCTGCCCAGGTAACTTAACTACTCGTATTCATATTTCAGGCAACGGCGCGAAATCTACAAAGACTTCTCTAGCTAAACAACCTAGCCAAACAACACAGTTCGAACGGAAGTATTGAAAGCAGGGCTTCAAGAAGCATTTATCTTTCCCTTAAAAACAGCCATAGAATGAAAAGTAGTTGTGAGTTGTTTTATTTCCTGGGCGAGCAGAAGAGTTTAAAGCAGGCTAAACATATATAAAGAACAGATTTTATTGCTGCTGTGGTATAATGATGGGAAAGTTTACAAGAAAACTTTTCCAATCTTACGGACACAGCACTAAGTGTCCCAAGAAAGTGAATAGGCCAAAAATCAGACAATGATATTGCTTCGTGTAGCTGATGTAAAAGACTATATACAATATATTTATGCGTAGGCCGAAAAGTTCTCTTACGGTCCGTTGTCCATTACCGAAGAGAGAACACCCGAAGCCGATAACCAGCACTACTATTTATTGCGAATCAGCGAGTTCTACAAGGGAGCAGGACGAGACAATAGATACGAAACGGGTGGCCGTCACATCGAGGGTGCCGCCATGTTTTCTACGCTAAGCGAAATTTGCGAGTGTTAGCGTCTCGCGCTAAATCGACAAAATAGCGGAGGCACGCTATGCGCGAACGTTCTGCGCGTTCGCAGCGTGGGCCCGCTTTATTTAAAGTTTGGCATGGTGCCACTTCGCTATACTAAAACTATCTATCAAGAGGACTTAACGCTAATTAAGTATAATTACGATTACATTATGTAAGCCCAATCAAGAATAATGAGGCTAATAACGAGAGACGTATGTGTGTTTGATGAGCTACTGGAAATAATGCTTAAGCACCATCTCACAAGTCCCACTAGAGAGTTCCTGCGGTAAGTGTACCCGCCATGGTTGCTTAATGGCTATGGGGCTGAGTTTCAAAGCACGAAGTCGCGTGCTCGATGCCTGTCAATGCGGTCGCATTTCGATAGGGACGAAATGCGAAAAGATCCGTGTACTTAGCTTTAGGTGCACGTTTAGGAAACCCCAACCCGCCGTGGTTGCTCATTGGCTATGGTGTTGGGCTGCTAAGCACGAGGTAGCGGGAAAGAATCCCGGCCACGGCGGCCGCATTTCGATGGGGGTGGAATGCGAAAACACCCGTGTACTTAGATTTAGGTGCACGTTAAAGAACCCCAGGTGGTCCAAATTTCCGGAGTCCCCCACTACCGCGTGCCTCATAATCATATCGTGGT
This sequence comes from Dermacentor silvarum, assembly GCF_013339745.2. NCBI lineage: Eukaryota > Metazoa > Arthropoda > Arachnida > Ixodida > Ixodidae > Dermacentor > Dermacentor silvarum. Next base: position 152,046,696 of record NC_051158.1, on the reverse strand, counting down.
TGTGGCACGAAAACCCCATAATTTAATTGCTTGCCGTAATTTTGTTAGTTTTTTTCACATAAACAGTTCATTTATAGAAAGTAAAAACTTTCCTCCTACGGTTACATCTTTCTATTTGGTCATTAACCGTGAAGTTGGCTGTTTCTGTTTAATAATAGTGCATATGTACACATACATGCAGCACTACATGCATAATCAATATTCCTTTTATTTTTCAAATAAAGCTTCACTCATTAAAGTCGCACTCGTTATGTCTTTCCCTTTAGTCCCTTTTTTCGTTTCTGTCGTGTTACTAGGCCTGTGTGTATATCCTGGAGCAAGTGTTATCGCAAAAGTCTTGCGATAATTCCGATATTGCGGGTGCTTATACATCATTAGTATACAAGTCCCTTAGTACTGCTTTTGTACATTACGAATAGTGCTGATATAAAAAGAAAATTGAAGTCTCTTACGGCCTCCGTTCCTCCTTTGTCGTAATAGGGTCTGCATATGTTGTAATGTTTGCACATCACAACTGCAAGCTGTGCCGGAAATAAACAATTATTAGTTCAGGTTCTTTTCTGAAGACATAGTATTTAAATGAATGCGTTTGTGTATCTAGGGTGTATTCACAGCACGCATGTTCTATTAGCAGTACCAGAATAATAACAGTAATTATTTGGGCATAACAAAATACAGCATTGAAGCATAAATTTACCTAGTGATTTTTGCAGTTCAGGATGTTCATTTTTAAGTTTTATGGAATTTTTATAAAGCACTTGTAGCAGGTAGCGTAATTTTTATCATTGAGGCGGAGATTAGTTGCACGAGAAATTGAAACAGATATTCAACATTTGCTAACTAACTTATTTGCTAATTGCTTTACGACAGATATTGCAATTTACAAATTGAAGCCAGCGAGGTTGTCAGGCGTACGTATCTCCTTATGATGAATTTCCAGAATAACACCAGTTTGAAGATATGCGCCATCAAACTCGCCGTAAAATTTCACAGATGTTCCACTTACTTTATTGCCAAAATGCTGTTTTATACACTGGAACGCCCATGTATTTCATTCCACACTTTGGGAAATCATATCTCGAACCTGGTGTCATCCTAGAAATTCAATTCAAGTGGATGCTTCGTGCAAACTCACCGGCTACAATTCGTAAATTGAACTATCTGTCGTAAAGTAATACACTATGATGTTTATTAGTCAATTATTGTTAATTAGTTGAATATTGGTTTCAATTTCTCGTACTGCTAATGTGCGCCTTATCGAATAACCCAGCTCAACGATAAGAGTTGTGCTACCTGCCACAGGCAATTTTTGAAAATTCTGTAAAACTTAAATTTGAACATTCGGTATATTGCGTATTCTCTTTTATTCCATAGCGTGTCCCAGACAATATGCGCAATAACTTTACGAACTACCCGCCGTGGTCACTCAGTGGCTATGGTGTCGGGCTGCTGAGCTCGAGGTCGCGGGATCGAATCCCGGCCACGGCAGCCTCTTTTCGATGGGGGCCAAATGCGAAAACACCCGTGTGCTTGGATTTAGGTGCACGTTAAAGAAACCCCGGTGGTCCAAATTATTCCGGAGTCCCCCACTACGGCGTTCCTCATAATTATATCGTGGTTTTCGCACGTAAAACCCCATAATTCTTTTTTTAACTTTACAAACTAAGGATGAGCCCATACAAAGTTCACGCTGTTCGCAATCAGGTTGAAAAACCACCTGTATTGCAGCCCCTGACATACGATTACATAATTAAACGTACATGAGCACAGTTTCAATTTTCTAATTCTCTAGATACGAATTAGGCTATTGGAGATACTCGTAATTAACATTAGAAAGAGATCTTTTCTGCAACCTTAACATGCAGGCAAATTTCTTTTTTTTTCGGTTAGAGACAGCCCGCGAAGTATGAAAAATGCCGTACGAATGCACGTCCGCACGCGCGACATAGCAGTGCCATGAAACATTCTCAATGGAAAAACGATCTGTTCATCTCGGCCACCACTTTTATGGGGATTTAGTACATAGCGGCGCGTTCACCATTTCCACGATGGGCTAGCACCTCGCGGATTTTAATGTATGGAAACATTAAAGACATGCTCAGCCGTTAGCGGCGAGCGCGGTATGAAAAACTTACTTTCCTATCGCGTCAAAGTGGTAGCGTATTCACGTGGTATTTCTGTCATACTTTGGGGACTTTCTCTCCTCGCTTGGAAAAATAAGGACGCAATGAGGACCTTGTTAGAATCATCTGGTTTTAAAATCTCCTATGAGTACCTATAAAATTGTATTCTACAAGTTTCGACTGCACTTACTACGGATGTAAACAGATTTTTTTTCTGATGCCCCACTAGCAGTTTTGAAGTTGTGCATGTGAACATTGGCAGCCTTTCGAAACATTAGAATCAGCTTTGTGCCGTCGCTTCATCATCTCGCCTAACGTTTGACGCTTTTGTTCCGACAGAAATTAATATTTCTTCCGAGAGCATTCCGCAGTATTCATTACCGGGTTACCAAGCTTTTTGGTAGACGCATCCAACCAGAACAGGCGGAGGCATCACAGCTTTTATAAGTAAAAAATGGGCAGCTTAACAGGTAAATATTTCCTTTTCCCAGGCTGAGGTGATTTCCCTTAGCTTGAGCACACCTGCTATTTTGGTCATTCTGTTATCGGTTTACCGAGCTCTAGGTTTAAATGCGCGGCTTTTTTTTATCCGAACTTGATTCTACATTGTCATCCTTATCATTTGAAGAGCACGAGCGCATGATAGAAGATATTAATATTGACCTTTTGCGTCCCACTGTAGGCTTGGGGGCAGATTACCTCGACAGCCTTTCCAAATGGGTCTTCGAATGTGGCATTTATCAAGTGACTCGTGAGGAATTTTTCGCCAATAAGCTCCCCGTGTCCTGCATTTATCACGTTATAGTTCGAGCTCAGAATCTAGCCCTAAAATCTGATATAATAGAAACTAAACTTCCTGACCAGCAGTTCGTTTGAGGCTCAATGAGTTGTCCAAATACGGCGACAGCATCCACAGATTCTAAAAAAACTAATTACCGTGCTTGATTCGAAAATATTTCTTAGGCTGGTGGCTCTTTATCCCTGGAACTCTTTCTTACCAATAGTATCTCCTGCTGACCTAAGGGACAAGCTTGTTGAAGTGTTCGAGCGCTTACAAGAAAGGCCTACCTTAATAATATATATCGAATAACGTAGCTTTGATAACAAGCGGGTGTCGTCTGACAGTCTCGCTGCAATAAAAGAAGTGAACATCGCTATTATATGGGCTGTTACAATCACTCAGAACATTTTAAAAAAAGACGTCTCCACGTAAACGATTTCAACTAAGCACTGGCTGCTTCGTCTTGTAGCGGCACAAATTTCGCCAGGTGGTATGTGAGAGCACCCTGTGTCACGCCTGGGTACGTGTGGCATCTGCATGTTACACTGAAATGTGTGAGAATGAATATTTCTGTTATTGTCATGCGACTAAGGGTCTAGCATGGGCGCTTGGCTGCTTGGAATTTGTGTTTGATGCTTGATTTCGCCAACGTCGTTTTAGTTCAGGGGATAACTTAGCGTACTACAAACCACCGGTATTGAGAAGCCGCCTGGATACCTACATGTTTTTCGGAAACCCATTAATACTAGCCTACATTCGCTTCACCGTTTAACCTGCACAGGAAAAGAAAGTAAATGCATGGCAACAAGCTTCGGATCAAGTTATACTACTTACACTTCGCCGTGCTTGCATATTGCACATAGACCAAGCCGGTTGGTCGCCGACGGAGGGCCGCCGCTTTCCAGCGCCACATCTTTCAGAAAACGCGAAACAGTTCTTGTTTAATGCAGTTTAAGTATGAATTCTTACAAAATTGCCCAAGTTTCAGTACACCAGTCAGTTACTCATGCCTATTTGCGCATCGTAGTCACGCATCTAGTTATTTTTTGCCATGACCGTAGCGCGTGCTTTTGACCTGCTTCGGCGCGCGGCAGACGAAATTGACGCGCTAGTGCGAAGCCCCGGCCTTCGAGATCGAGCTGGCCCACTATGTAATCTAGGTGGCCTGACTGGAGTTGGCAATGGTTTTAGCTGCTTCCGACAGATTGGAGGTCAGGCACGCCATTTCTGCAGTTACTGTATATAGTGTCACGTAGTAGTGACGGTGAAGAAAACAGTTGCAAAAGTCTGAATGACGAAACGGACTTTTTATTGGGTGAACCTGTGCCCACAAAAGCAAGGTGCACTCGAAGCACCACGATAGCGGCGAACACAGTAGGCGATCGTCGAAATCTCATCAGCGGCGAAACGCGTCGGCTTTTATACATTTGTCATCGAAGGTTCCAGATTAATCCCTGGTGCCCGCGTGTCTTCCATAAAGGTCTAGACAATTCGCGTCGCTCATACAATCAAATTACATGAGCATCGATGACAAGAGACAACGGATAGAAGCATCGATAACGTTCGAGAAATTTCCGATACATGCAGGCGCGTTCTGTGCCCAGGGATAACGTTTGACATTTGTTAGCCGGTGAAAAGCGGTCACCGGTGAATGATAAACATGTATACATGTCAGTAGTTACGGCGCAACCAAGAGTGGCGCCGAAGTCAGAAGACGACAATTTTGACGAGTCGAGCTGTAATTGTTCTCGACAGCCATCTTCTTTCTATATAACTGCCGTTGTTGCAAATAGTGTAAGTGGGCGTCAGTGTCCCAGCACTCATTGAAACTGGCACGAACATAGCCGTGATGAGTGCCCAATTACGCCTACGGCTGAACAAAGTCATCACAACCGCTACACCACGCACCCTCCGCTTCGCCGACGGAAGAACGCCTACCGGGCTTCGTATGTACGTTTTGGCATCGCGGGGCGCCTAACCACTGTGGTCCCTGCCGTTTTGGAACAATGCCCTTATGACTTTATATTCGGCTTATACTTCTTATCGTCCCATTCAGCCCTCTGACGACGCGTCTAGTGTCATTCAGATTGAGCTACCACACAGCTGCTATAGTCCAATTGTCACACTACCATGGTTATGCTCTGCCCAAGCCACTACGCACGAGAACTCGGGCCAAAGTAAGGTTTCAGCCGGGACACATGCACAACATCAGTGGGGCCACGCTAGGCTAGCGCAGCGATCTCGTAGTTGACTTAGCCAAGCTGACGCAATATCGTGTAGGGCCCTCTGTAGCGCGGCAGCAGCTTTTCAGAGAAGCCGATGCGGCGACGTGGCGCCCATAGGAGGACAACAAAGCCAAGCTGACTTGAACTTCCCATTGTCGGCTGTCGTACCGGATCTTCTGCGCTGCCTGAGACTCGATGAGCCGGGAGCCGGCAATCTGGCGCGTCGTGTGAGCCCGGGCAAAGATGTCTTGAGCATATTCACTGGGAGTGTTCGTCGAGGGAGGAAGCAGTGGTGTTAGTGATGAAAGTAGGGTGGTGGCCGAACAGAAGGTAAAAGGGTGAAATGCCAGCGGTCTTGTAACGAGAGGAATTGTAAGCTAAAATCAGGAACGGTAACGCGTTGTCGCAATCACTGTGGTCGTCAGAAACGTACATAGACAGCATTTATGTAAACCGGCGATTGAGCCACACCATGAGTCCGTTTGTCTACAGGTGGTAGGCGGTGGAAAGATTGTGCTCGGCAGAGCAGGAGCGAAGTAAGTCTTCAACGACGGGGGACAAGAAGATGCCCGCCGCGATCAGTGAGCAGCTGCCGGGGTGTGCCGCGATGGAGGATGACGTCATGCAAAAGCAAATCTGCCACCTCAGTTGCACAGCTTGTGGACAAAGCTGGCGTGATCGCGTAATGCATCGCGCAGTCAGTCGCGACAACGACCCACTAATTGCCAGAATTCTACGTCAGAAAAGGCCCAAGAAGATCGATACCGACGCGAAATAATCGTTTTGAGGGCGCATCGATGGGGTGAAGACGTCCAGCGGGCAGCACAGCAGGTTTTTGCGGCGCTGGCAGAGTGCACACTCTGCAACGGAGCGGTACAGGCCTGGCCAGTAGAAGCGGCGCGTACGCGGTAGTAAGTACGAGAATCTCTGAGGTGGCCTGCAGTAGGTGCGTCGTGGAACTGCTCAAAAAATCATTTCCGGAGATGGCGTGGCACAATGAGTAAGTCTGGTCCTTGGGGCGCAAGCTGCGACGGTAGAGAACGTTGTGGCGGAGTACGAACATGCGCAGAGTGGGCTCCGAATACCCAGAATTCAGACCATCGGTGAGAACACGTAAGTAGTGATCAAACCGTTGTTCAGTGCGAATGTCACGCAGATCAGAAATGGCCAAAACGCAAGCGCCGCTGTCCGGCGCATCATATTCAGGGTGGTCGACATGATCACCGGAGAGCCAGTTCATCGTTGTACAAGTGGTCTGACTTGTACAAGACAAGAAATTATTATTCTTGGAGCCGTAGAACCCATCTACCCAATCGTCCAGTGGGTGTTAAGTGACGACAGCCAGCACAAAGCATGGCGATCGGTATCCACGGAAAATGTGCTGCCGTAGAAGGGCGGAATTTATCTATTGCCCAAAGTAATGCCAAGCACTCCCGTTCGGTAACTGAAACATTTGTCTCGGTGAGTGACAGGAGCCGGCTGGCGTATGCAATAACGCGCTCTTCGTTACGCTGTGGTTGAACGAGTAAAGCCCCAACGCCATGGCCACTAGCATCCGTGTGAAGGTCAGTGGCCGGAGAAGGCCCTTAATGAGCCAGTAATTGGGAAGTCGTTAGCAAGCGTACGAGGGCGGAGAAGGCTTTGGTTTAAGTAAGGCCCCAAGTGAAAATAATGTCCTTGTTATGTAAGTCGGTGAGTGGGCGGGCGGTCTTGCGAAATTCCTAACGAAACTACGAAAATACTAGCACAGTCCTACAATGTTCTTACATCTGCGGTGGAAGACGGAACAGGAAATTTCTGGACAGCGCGAGTATTGTGAGGGTCAGGTTGAACGCCAGCGGCACTGACGAGATGACCAATAACGGTAATTTCCCGACCTCGATCATGATGTGTGGGGTTTAATGGTGCAAGGGCCAGATATGGCCAAAGAGCGCCAAGCACGTGGTGATGAGTTTTCAATTAGACGTTTATGCGATGCAAAAATAGCTTTGAACGGTGGATGTAGCATGGCTGTAAAGGGCCTAAAATCAGTCGCTGCAACTTTCATAAAATATATCACTATTAAAATAATGGGAATGAGTGCAGGTTTGCGCTATGACCATGAATGTTTTTTTATGAAGGAATGATGTAAGACACGTTGATGACACTAGCACAAGTGCCTCAACAAATCCCTTGAACCTAAGGGCTGGGAGGCAGGTGCTCTACAAAAATGATGTCGCAGCAGTAGCCTCTAGTAAGAGCGTATGCTACGAATACCTTGGTCGGATAACTGCAGTTTACCAATATCATGCAAAAATCTCAAAACTACTTTACTGTCAAAAATCGGTTCTATTCCGAGAAACATTGCAGGGTGAAGTGGAATGTGTTGTGTGTATGCAGGGGCAAAAACTTTTTCCTCTGGTCTTCTAATTCCCGACACTCTAACAAGATGTGAAGGACCGTCAGCGCCTCGCCACATCTATCACAGACAGGTGGTGCATCAGTGGTCAGCAAGTAGGAGTGAGTGCCATGTGTGCCCTATCCTAAGACGACAGAAAATAACCTCGGTATGTCGTACTTTCGTGAAAGGTGGCCAATTTCCTAGATTGGGCTTAATAAAATGTAATTTATTATGGGTTTCAGCGTCCCATGTGTGTTGCCAATAGCTCCTAATTTTCTTCCGTAAGAAAAGGTTTTAAGTCTGTGGCAGGGACTGCTACGGCAGAATTGCTCAGATTTTTAGAGGATGTAGCAACATGGTCGGCAAGCGTATTACCCTCGATGTTTATGTGTCCACGAATCCAGCATATGATGACATGCTGGTCAGACATATATGTTGTGCACAAGATTGAATAAAGATCATTGAGTATAGGATTCTTGCGTTTATAGAATGTCATTAGAGATTTACAACACTTAAAGAGTGCGTAAATATAACGGCTTTTGGTAGCTTTGTTTTCTTAATATGCTGTACAGCTGACATTACTGCGTATGCCTCTGCACTGAAAATACTTGTTTCCGGGTGCAGGACATTCGACTCCGAAAACGATATGCCAACGGCTGCATAAGACACACCAGTATGAGACTTAGATACGTCAGTGTAAAATTCTGGGCACGAATATTTTGCCTGAAGTTCGAGAAAATGCATACGAATATGTGCTTCTGGAGCGTGTTTTGTAACATCTACAAACGATGTGTCACATTATGTGACCTGCCAGTGCCACGACGGCAAGAGTTTCGCTGGAGGGATTAAATGATGATCGAGGAGTGGGCTGCCCATTTCTTTGCTGAGCTCCCTTACACGCAACGAAAAGGGTTGTCTCGCGGCAGGTCGGTACTCTAAAAGTACTGCGCAAGATGTACCATTTATGGTCGAATGTGAAGGATGCGCACCATTGAGTGCACTTTTAGAAAATATGTAAAACTGCAGTAGGATCTCGGCAGATGCAGAGACCACTGATTAGACTCTACGTAGAGGCTTGTGTCATGAGCAACAAAATGAAGAAAGAAAGAAGAAGAAAACCAGAAGATAAGAAGAGAACAAGAAGACACGAGGAGTTGGTGGCAGAAATAAAGAAAAAGAAGTTAGAACATAAGAGCGGCTGAATAAAGGAATGCAATATGAAAGTAGAAGAAGAAGCGCAAAAGTGCACGCGCAGCTACGTGGCCAATGGGAGAAGGGACACGTAGCAAAAGAGAGCGGCCCAGCTACGCTCTGGGACGAAGGCAGGCAGAAGTAGCTGGAGGCCGGAAAGGGACGGTGGATCACGGAGACGGCGGCAACCAGTGGAAGCTGCTTCTTCGGCTGCCGCGGCCACGACCCGCGAGCTGAGTGGACGTTCCACCGGATGCCGCAGCTACAGGCTGACAGCACCGTTTCCCGGGTTCCCTGCGGCTACGGCCCGCAGGCTAGCGGTGTTGAGCGGGCGATCCAGGCGCCTCGGTCACCCCACCGTCCTGACCCCCGAACCAGGCCAACCGTGGACGCGAACGTCGGACACAGCGACTTCGAGTCTACGACGCATCGCGGGCCCAACGACGTGTCGCCGGAAGCCGCGACGACGAGGTGACGTGGCCACGTCGATGGACTTAATGTAAATATTTGGACTTATGAATTTTGAAAATCTGAGGACTCTGGGGAATTTCTAGAATTTACTCGTGCTGTATATTGTTTGTTTTCGTGCTGTTTTCTTTGTCGTTAGTTTTTTTCAATTATAAATGTTTGTCCTAAACGTACGACTTGTCCCTGTCTGTCTTTAGTCCACCGAAATCCGTGACAATTTGGCGAGCTTGCCAGGATATTCCACCATTTCCGGCCCTGTTACAGATTTTTGGTGGTCTAGAGATGGATTGGGACAGCATATTAGCAACTGTTCGCGAGAAGAAGCTCAGCAAGGAACAGGGCCTTAAACTAATTGAGGATGTAATGAACCGTGTCCATGCCGTCGGTCTTTAGAACTTGAGACACTTCGGCAAGCATATGAGAAGGGGGGACAGTTCCAGGAGAGGGAGATTGAGATGCCAGAGGTAGTCAAAACAATGCATAGCAGTCATATCATGCCTGAAGAGAAGCCTTGCACAAGTGAACTGTTGCTACAGAATAGCTACCGCTGTAAGGCTGAGAATGACCATACCACCGAATTCCATTGTACTAGAGAGCAAATGGTACAACACCCGAATGAAGAGTGTGTTTTCGGTAGTGCAGTGTACATGCCAGAGGGTCGTGCTCATGAGGGCGAACAGTTCCCAGAAACGAAGGACACTGACGAGAGGGGGAATACCGCAACGCCGCATACGGTTGTGTGTTGAGAGCAGAGCAATTGGAGATGTCGCGCAGGAAGGGAGAGTGCTTGACCGCGGCAAAGCTTTTCAAGAGATGATGACTTTCCGCCGCAGAAATCCCCGTGAGCACAAGCTAGTGTCCAGCATGCAAGACGTTTCTGATGCAGACGACCACAGTTGCACAAGTTTTACGAGTGGCGAGAAAGAAGGGCGCATTGAGGAAGCGATGACAGTAGACAGAGGGATAGAGCAAGTAGAGAAAACTGAGAAAGAGAAAAGAAAGAAGCATAAGAGAAGAGCAGATCGAAAAATTGCTTCGAGGAAAGAAAAAGACGAAATCACCACCCAAGAAGAAGACACGAAGAAAGCACCGATGGGCGACTCTTTATGGCATTGCTCATTGCAAAGCAACCATGAGAGGGGGAGTTAAATTTGGGGTGAGAAGTAGCAGAACATCTGAAGATGATGACTACGAAGAACGTCGCAAAGTTTCAGAGCAAGAGCGACGAGTGTTTAACTGCAGATCCCAAGCATGCCCCCAAAAGAAGAAAAAGGTTTTCAAAAGTGACTTTTTCAAGTCCAAGGACAAAGCCAGCAGCCACACTAACCGCTCAAGAAGGCGTGCATCCCGAAAGTACAGACGGAAGATGAGGAGACTGCTGAGAGCGAGATGGCGCGCGAACAAGCATGCGTTCAGGAAGCTTTCTCCATCAATTAAAAGGGAGGCGAAACTTGAACTCCACAGGCGACTTTCAAAGCCAGACAGGAACCGTGCAGGCGCAGGAAAGAGAAGAATTAAGAAGGGATGTAGGCACAGTAGGAAGTCTCGACAGCGACGCAAGAGAAAGTCACTACGACAATATTGAGGGTATCAAATGTAATTCCAATAAGGAGACGACACGGATTCTTATGCGGTTCGGATTGATAGTTAAGGTGATTGGGAATACCACTGCTGTTTAGACGTAAAATAGTTTATGCGGAAAGAGTCAGAGTGTACCTTGCATTTAAGGGCGGATGTTTGTTAGCAGGATATTTGTTCAGAAGAATTTAAGAAATGGTTCCACAAAGTTATGAAATTGTTGTATAAATATCAGTAATAGAACAGTGTTCCTAAATGTGCTCATATGTTGCCATCATTGTGGTAGGTAATATCCTAAGAATATATTTAAGGTAATGTTGCGTGTAAACGCACTTCTTGTTGTAAAGTATTTGTAGGACGAAAACCACTGATAGTATTTTGCCATTTGTAGAGTTTGGTAGCGCAGATTGTGAAGTGGCGGAGTGGTTGAGTATAGGCGTGTGAAGGCTCATTAGTAACTGTGAGCAGTGTTATAGGAGCGGTGTTTAGGGACGTAGTAGATTTAGTAATGTTGTATAAGTGGTGTAAGTGTTGCTGTGAAGCACTGGACCACTGAGTGCTACAGAAACATGTGGTATAGTAGTGCTGTGATAAAGTAGTGCGCGACAATGACTTTTTGGTGTCAAATCGTGAGCTCTGGTATGTGCAGTGAAGTGAACGCGTGAAGTGAGGTGGGGTGAGTGTACAGATTGGTGCAAATGACGAAAATGGTGAAAACCGTCAAGCGTTAGTGCTGGAACAACGTATGAAGGCGACGATACAAGGAGGAAGAAGCAGTTTTTCAAATGGAAAAACTCTTGAAGGTGGGCATATGTCATGAGCAACAAAATGAAGAAAGAAAGAAGAAGAAAAACCAGAAGATAAGAAGAGAACAAGAAGACACGAGGAGTTGGTGGCAGAAATAAAGAAAAAGAAGTTAGAACATAAGAGCGGCTGAATAAAAGGAATGCAATATGAAAGTAGAAGAAGAAGCGCAAAAGTGCACGCGCAGCTACGTGGCCAATGGGAGAAGGGACACGTAGCAAAAGAGAGCGGCCCAGCTACGCTCTGGGACGAAGGCAGGCAGAAGTAGCTGGAGGCCGGAAAGGACGGTTGGATCACGGAGACGGCGGCAACCCAGTGGAAGCTGCTCTTCGGCTGCCACGGCCACGACCCGCGAGCTGAGTGGACGTTCCACCGGATGCCGCAGCTGCAGGCTGACAGCACCGTTTCCCGGGTTCCCTGCGGCTACGGCCCGCAGGCTAGCGGTGTTGAGCGGGCGATCCAGGCGCCTCGGTCACCCCACCGTCCTGACCCCCAAACCAGGCCAACCGTGGACCGAACGTCGGACACAGCGACTTCGAGTCTACGACGCATCGGCGGGCCCAACGACGTGTCGCCGGAAGCCGCGACGACGAGGTGACGTGGCCACGTCGAGGGACTTAATGTAAATATTTGGACTTATGAATTTTGAAATCTGAGGACTCTGGGGAATTTCTAGAATTTACTCGTGCTGTATATTGTTTGTTTCGTGCTGTTTTCTTTGTCGTTAGTTTTTTTCAATTATAAATGTTTGTCCTAAACGTACGACTTGTCCCTGTCTGTCTTTAGTCCACCGAAATCCGTGACAGCTTGGTATCGGACTTCTCCTAAAGGCACCGGTCGCGAGGCGAATTCCTAAATGATGAACTGGGTCCAGCATTTTCAAGGCACTTGGTGTAGCCAAGTCCAGCAATCTGGGACATCGACTACTGCGGCGAAGCCGACCCTGGGGCGATGCGGTTGGCGTAACTCTATGGGAAGCATATTTTAAAAATCGATTACTAAGCAATGGCTCGTTTTTCGCGATTTGCACTTTAGGCACTAAATCCCGACAACGTTCTCACGGTATATGTCGAGTGTAGTCTAATTCCACTGGCTGGATTTTTTTCCTGGGGCACTTTTGTAGACCCATTGAAAATGCATGGGGTAATTTTTAAAATGTAGTTTGCAGCACAGTAAAAACTCATCCGCTAATTGCACTCTAGTGGCACATACTTTAGGTCTCTCTATATATGTAGGTCCAGTTTGGTTTAATCCGCTGGCTGAATTTTTTTCCTGGGGCGCTTTTGTTTGGCTACTATGCGGCAAAGCATCTCTACAGGGCCAAAAGATTCGTTTGCCGTGGAATTGATGGGAAAGAGCTTGCGGACCATGTCAAAAATGGACACGAATGTGCAGCTGTGATGCATATTTGCGCCATGACGTATAAGAAAAGATGATGGTATTAGATTCTGCAAGAAGGAGCGGGCCAAATGGCTTTATGGAGTGCCATCGAAGCGCGAAGCATGGTTGCGCGCCCCCCTTTTTCTCAAGTTTCGGTGCATGGTAAAGTGTTTCATTTGGTATTTAAAAAGATAAGGTGCTTAGACAGATTTAGTATTAGGCAAATTTTTGACGCAAAAGGACATCGCCAAATAGAGCACTTGTTACGTGTGTTTACGTGTTACTTGTTAGGTGTTTACTTAATTTGTTACGTGTGAAGCGTGTGTTTAGTGCAATGTGCCGACAATGCGAAGGTTTGAATATTATCAGTGTAAAAACAATTGAAAGGAAAAACTCATGATCTATAGTGCGCGCGACGGCACGAAATAAAGAGGAAAAGATAGTCCCCGTGTTACAGCGAAAATCAGCAGCTTCGTCTCGTTTAATAAACCATCCCGTTTTAGGTTTAAATGCATAAGCATTTCTATGCCTACCAAATGAGAAATTTGTCCGTCCGTCACGTAAGACGAATGCAATGGCTCATAACCACGTAAGGCAGAGGCTACAAGCGCTCAGCGAAGTGAAGCGAACAGCGCATACATTCATTCAGATCACCCATACAATACACAGAACAGCACACGTTTCAATAAAGAACAAGTGCAAAACAAGCATCCGAACCATGAATAAACATTGCATGCTCCCTCAGCAATTGTAGTGGTGGTTTTGTAACAGCTTAGCTGGACATACAGGTTAATAAGGACCGATAATAGTTCGTCAGGTTCGGATCGTGTTCGATAAGGTTGATAACGACCGATGAGGGTCTATAAGGGTTTATGCTGGTCGAATCAAGTTTCATAACATTGATGATGACACCGGGCAGCGTGGGGATTAGCAAGCGGCACAATGCTTGTGCATACTTAGGCAACTCCCGGAGGAGGTTCTGCGTGATTTCGTTTTTCAGTTCGGAGTATAACTAAAATCATGCGTGCCTGTTAAGTGTACGCAAATCTCGCACGTTATACGCGAAGGTAAGGTTGTGAGATTTGAGAAAGTGGAGCCGCAACCACTGAACTAAACCGGGTCAATTGTTGTAGGGCCTGCTGTGAGCCACACGATTGCTTAGCTGAGCAAATTGGTAATCTCTTGAGAATACTTCTCGGAGCCCCGCTTTGTCGGGAATATTTCCTCTCGTAAGGTGACTCTTACAATGTCCTCGTAGCGCAGCAAAACACTGGTCTGACGATCGTTCGGACATGACTAACCTGATTCCGCGCTTTTAAATACAGTCGCACCAAATCGCTTGGAAATACGAAGGAACATACAATGCGTTTGTTTCTCCACAGACTCAGTCGTACTGTGGGGAAACAAGCTTCTAGTTATGGCAGCGGTATTTCCCGTACACAACTTTTTGTAGCGTTAGCTACACTGGCCTAGCCAAGGCCGTTTCGCGCGGCACAATCAAGAGCCGTGCTGCGCATGCGCAAGGATCAGTGATGTCAGACGGCTTGCGCACCGGAGCCACCGGAGCCGGCACCTTCGCGCCTCGCCGCCGCCGCGCGCGAACACCGCCGCCGGTCTGCGCATTCCAGAGGAGTGAGTCGTAGCCGTGGTAGACGCACTGGCGCCGGCGCGCGCTCGCTGTGCAGTCGCCGTCTGACACTGCGCTGGAGCCGCTGCGCTTCTGACTGGCGTTTGCCAGTGTGTATAGCCATGGAGAAGGAGAGCACAAATGCTGCTCCACACAGCGCAGAAGAACGGAGAAGCTTGACTCATCGGATCCCGAAGTAGTTGCCTGGCAATTGCCGGTTGAGCGTAGGAGGAATGAACAGAAGAAGGCTAAACGTACTGCGGAGACATGGAGCAAAGGGAAGAACGTCTAGCAAAGTGAAAATAAATATACATGTGCCACATAATACGTAGACCGCGTGTGTGTCATTGGAGCAGCCGTAAGCATGACAATCAAGCTAATTCTTGACAATCTAGACTAGTCACATGTAAGGGGTCGCCTGTGGCGAGAAAAGAAGAGGACGATTTAAACAGAGCGTTCCGAACGGCGCGAGCGCGCGAGGCGCACGAACCGAGGCATAGTCGAGGGATGAACGGCACTGTCCGTTGTGTTTCGACGTGGCACCGGGTCAGGAAGGTCGCATCTCCGCTATGCTCTGGCGACGGGAGACTTGGGGGTCTGGTTGAGTCCGCGACGCTGGCCGTCCAAGGTGTGGCCGTCGACTTCGGCAAGTTCGGGCGAGGCTCCTGGACGGGCTGCAGCTTCTCACGGCAGGACCAGGCACCCCAGAGAGGATCCCCCTTCTGTGGCAGACCGGCACGTTCTAATCTCCTCGGGACGACACGTCGGCACTTCTGAAGAAGTTGCGACGCATCCGACGCAAGGCCTAGGCAGGTGGGCCTAAGCTACGGCGAAACGCCATCGCTGACGAGCTGACGAGCTCATCACCAATGAAGTACCGACGAGCTCACCACCGACAAAGAGAACGCGAGTCGTCGGCATCTACGGCAGTAACGACGCCCCGAATGAATGCGACTTGGACCCGACGAGAGGAGCTTCAAGTCGGCGGTCCGTAAGAGCCCATGTTTTTGTTTACGACGCAGTTAGGCCGGGGCCAAGGTGGCCAGACTCTGGCGAGCAAAGCTAGGAAGACTGACGAGAGACTAAGGCGGAGCGAGGCTCCGACTGAGATAGTTTTGTTTAAGTAGTTTCTAGTTAATCTGAGTTTGTTGTTTGAGTTCCAGTGAAGACTTTTGTTGAATCAATTTTAGTTTCGCGTGCCTTTAGTTTGGAGTTACGGTTTTAGTGTTGCGTGCCAAGTGCTTCTACCGTTCTTGTAAATATTAAATCCTTGTTTGCTGTGCCGCCAGTCGTGTC
Organism: Dermacentor silvarum; assembly: GCF_013339745.2. NCBI lineage: Eukaryota > Metazoa > Arthropoda > Arachnida > Ixodida > Ixodidae > Dermacentor > Dermacentor silvarum. The sequence continues at coordinate 152,030,843 of NC_051158.1, read as the reverse complement.
TCTCCTCCATCGAGAGTAGCGTATGCACGCAACTCTCCACACTCCCAAGTAAAGGTGACAGACAACCAGGAAAGCAAAGAATAATCAGCTTAACTTTTGCTAACGCTACGTATATCCTGGCATAGCCGAGCTAAGCCACTGCAACTTTTTTATTATTATTGTGAAAGCAGTTATATGTACACTCCAGGCGCATTTACGCCGACGTCATCCGCGTCGCCTTCGCTGTCGCCGCGATGTTCTGTGAAGTCCGACTGCGATAACATCGCGGCCGGATCCCGTATGTTGACGGTGCGAGTGGAAGCGTGCCAGATTCATCTTAGAAGCCTGGTGGCTCAATCTCGAAGGTTATGAAAAACGGCGCACAACATGCCTCAAGCAAGCACGTCTCGCTGTATATTGTGTGTATTACAGGACAAACAGGTGCACGCAGAACATCAACTCACCATCTCGGGTTTCCCTAAAGGCTGAAGAATTAAACATTCACTGTTAAGATCACTGTGTACTATCGTGAGTCAAGCAACAGCAGAGAAAGCTTAGCTTACTCTGCTTACCACACTGAGTCAGATCCACATAATTTATTGCGATTGCAATATATGGACACTCCAGGCACATTTCCGCCGTCGTCGTCGACGTGATGTTTCGTATAATGTCCAAATGCGATAACATCGTGGCTGCGTGCCGTATGGTATGGTAAAGCGTGAGAGGGTGAACAAAGAATGGTTGCTCAGTCTCGCGTGCGCAAGGAGGAAGCTGGGAAAAGCGCTCCGTCTTCCATCGCGCACAAGGCCGCAGGCAAAGTGGGGACGTTTTACTCCCGTGGCGGCTACGTATGGCGCGGCTGAGCGCGGCCGCGCGGCCCCGATCTAGAAGCGATCTGCGCTGGGTACAAAGTCTAGGCGGGCCGATGGCTGGGACCCTATAACGTAAAACTATTCCAATCTGTTTTCCTTCTAATCACCTTGTCCAATTTACGTACCGCCAACGCAAGCATCGGGCTCGGTGACTCGCAGCATTGTTTGAGAAGGCTATTGAAACGCTCTCCTATTTTATAGGAGGTCACATGTTGTTTGCTTTCAAAAGGAATAGCATTGCCTTAACTTAACATATATAACTTACCTGATTGGCTGACCAAGGGCGATGAGCACGCAAAAGTGGAGGGGGTAACGTGAGGCCGGGCTAGCGCAGTGAAGTAGATAACCTGATGAGCAGGGTTTACCGGCGTCTGCGTTTGCCCTGCTTCTTCTTACTTAGCTTTCGGTGTCTGCTATAAAATCACGTCGGCGTGCAACGGAAACGTAACAATGCAGCTAAAACGAATCTTCAGTGAAGAAACTTTGACATAGCGATGTCGTTTTCGTTCTGAAAGGACTCGACAACCATATAATGTCACGCAAAATTTTTAATATAGGCAAATAAATCCATTCTCCACGGCAGCTCCGACTAGCCAGTGCCAGAGCGATCGGCGGGTACCCACCTTCTATTGATGTCAGAACGGGGCAGTGTCCGGCTATTAAAAGAAAATTAAGTTTTGAATCGGCGTAATAATGCATCTTTAATGCGTACAAGCCACCTTGACGCAGTGATTTTTCACGGTTTTTGGACGTCAGGTGACAGACAGGCGAAGTGGACGCAGCCCGAAAACTTTGACCAATTGCGGAAGGCTGATGGTAAAAAGCATAGAATCGAAAAATAACATTTTCTGTTGTTCGTCTCCATGCATAATTAGTGTGCACACGTCATATAAGAGTGAGTAGCTCTCGCGGTTTTTTAACAGCGGAGCTGTTTAAGCCGAGCGTTAGTCCGTAACCTGCGGACAGAAATTGGGGCCGATCCTGGCGGTAGTGCAGAAAGGGTCCAGCGTAATGACACATACCTCTGTGAACTGGCGAAGCTGAGCCTGGATAAGTCTAGCTAAGCATGGTTGGACTACTTAAGCTTAGTCTCTCATCGATAGACAATCGATAGTCAACCAGCATCTAATCGATAATCGATAAATATTCAATAAATTCCGGAAAATGCTGGAATGACTTGGTAGTGCTTAGCCTAGTCCAAAGCCATGCCAAGCTAGGTGCCCATCAGCTCCGCTTTCTCTGAGCATTGCGCCTCCCGTGCAGCTACGCTAATATTTTTCCTTTACGTTGCGTGAAATACAAGTGAAGTTGGGCAATCAGGAGGCCTGATTGCAAAAATAGAATAGAGCAGTTTGGAATAGCTTTTCCGTAAGGTGCCCCTGATGCCTTCGTATGTGGTGTATTCTCGGCGCAATTAGTTAGCGTTGAAGCTACAAGTAGCACGATGGCAATTCGCTCGCTGTTGCTGCCACTCTCCCCCCCGCCATCGTTTAGACAGCGAGTGTCCACGCTTATCGGAGAGATATTTGCTCGTTTGTGATTGTGCGCGCGTGACAACGTGCAGGTTAATTTAGTTAGTAAGCGAATGTTTACAGCCGTTTATGCAGCTGATAAAACGACTAACCTTAGTTTGCACAGCTGTCTAATAATTTCTGTCGCAATCAGTGATTCGCCTGTCGGGCGAAATTGACCTTATTGTTAATATTATTGTAGTTAATATTATTATTACTTATTACGCTCAAGCCAGGCGAAATACACATACAAGTTTCGAATACAGGAGCAGTTCTGTCTTCTTGCGACTGAGTGCCGATAATTTTTTCCAGCAAATGGGCACAGCGTGTCGTTTACAAAAAGCAGCTTGGTGTCTGCCACTGCGGATACGGTGGCATAGACATGCTGTAATCCGGTTTTGTATTGGATGGCGCATATCAGCACAGAAAGAGAATTTCGGGTGGTGGGTCGATTCCTTGTTGGAAAAAAACGGATATATTCTCTCGCGCAAGCCGTTGCTTTAAAAGTGAATCCAAAGTACAAGTGCCAAAAATGGTGGTATTAGGTAGTGTGCGCTCTTTCCCGTCTCTTGTTGTTTTCTTCCTGTTTGTTTTGGGCAGCGTCTCAATACATTAACATAAGGTCACTGTCTCGTTCGACGGAAACACCTAACATTTTTGCAGTAGGTAGAGTCATCTGCGTTCGGCGTTCTTGGAAGTAGTCCCTTCCCAGGTGATCAAAAAGCACAGTGCTACTTCATCTTTCTTTTCCTTTTATTAAACGTGCGACATTTACGGTAGTGGCGCGAAGGCGAGTATTACAAGCTTTTGCGCTGTAGTCCGTTTTTTATTGAAAGTTGCACACGTGTCTCCACTCTCGTGCGGCCGAGACGTGGACTGTGAGAGTATGGTCATTATCGGACAATGCCAGGGCTACTACTTTGTTTTTCTCGCCAAAAAAAACGTCCAACCCCCCTAGTCGTCAAATAACAGTCATAACTTTACCACAAACAAGACAATTGGCTTTGTGCTTTTGAAAGCAGATAGTGACAGTCTATCAACTCTTTGTCTTTGGATCTTAGCACTTTCTTTCTTTCAAGCCCATACTGCCCTAGAAAAACGTCGGTAGAATTTTTTTTCTGGTTAAAATAAGCTTCTCAATAGGAAGTTAACATTTTCGACAGTGTTCGTCTTCTACCACAGTGCGACGTGTGTGGCGGCGTTGTGTAGAGATTTGGGGGGAAAAACGGTCAAATACGATATTGAGCAGCTGACTGCTGCACTCTCGTTAAATGCTAAACGCTTTTTGGGTGGCATGGCACCATTTACACACCTTAACGTTGTCATTTTCTTGGCACATGAAAAATTTGTGCTCTTCAAATGAATGTTTCCATGGTGTAAGTGCTGCATTGTTTTGCTTCTTTTATTTAATGTACTGAGCTTGAAAATGCCGCTAGTCAGACATAATAGAGAACAGAGAAAGGCCAACTGCACGCGGCATAGTCTTATCCTTACAAGAAATTCGTTAACGAGACAGATCATGAATCCAACTACAAAATGATATCGTCACCAAAGGAATGTGGGAAAAACCACTAGGACACCTAAGTCGACAATCTTATTGTTAACAGGTGATTCAAGGGTGACGTAGGCGACACCTGTGCATATGACGGCGTGCATACGACTATACCATCAAGATAATAACATGACTTTAGTGAACCAAGAACCAATATGCAGGCCATGCGGTAAAACTTTATTATAGAACCACATTTTCAGCATTGTTCGTACAACTCAACGCTTGAAGCCTGTGTATATTTGTGCGGGGGTACGTAATGTTTTTTTGCTGCCTGGCCCACTTTTGGTTATTAGCCTGCGTAACACCGTGACTAAATTTCGCCTCATCGCACGCACATTTAAGCCTTCTTGAA
>NC_051158.1:151987108-152026477 GCF_013339745.2 Dermacentor silvarum | reverse complement strand
GGTGTTTCGCGTCCTTACAACTCCTCTAATGGCTCCAGTAAAGCTGTTGACCACCGTGGCAATGGCAAATCGTTGAATGCGACACATCATTTGTAGATGTAACAAAACACGCCCCAGATGCGCACATACATATGCACTTTCGAGAGCTTCAGTCAAAGTACACCTGCCCAGAGTTTTACACAGATGCGCAAAGTCACAAGCCAGCGTATCCTACGCGGCTGTTGGCCCATCATTTTCGGAATCCACGTTCTACATCCTGAAACTAGTATCTTCACGGCAGAGGCCTATGCAATACTGTCAGCTGCTAAACACATTAGAAAAGCAAAGCTCCCAAAGGCCATTATATTCACAGATTCCCTAAGTGTCGTCAAAAAGTTAAAATCACTACGAAAACAGAAAAATCCTGTTATAAACGACCTCTACTCTCTGCTCTGCAATATGTATGCTTCTAACCAACAGGTTGTAATATGTTGGGTGCCTGGGCACAGGTGTATAGAGGGTAACGAGCTTGCAGAAAAAATGGCAACTACCACAGCTACAAAACCTAGCAATTCGTCCATACCCATTCCTGCCACAGACTTGAAGCCATTCTTACGCAAAAAACTCCGAAACTATTGGCAACACTTATGGGATCAACAAACATTGAACAAGCTTCATGTATTAAGCCACATTTAGGGAACTGGCCATCATTAACAAAGTCACGACGATCTGAAGTTCTCTTTTGCCGACTCAGAATAGGGCATACATATGGTACACACTCATACCTTTTAACTGGTGCTGAGCCCCCCCTCTGTGGCAGATGTGGTGAAAGGCTGACCGTACTCCACGTCTTGCTGGAGTGCCGGGAAGCAGAAACAGAGCGTAGAAGGCATTTTCCTTTAGCATACCAACAACATGTCCCCTTACATCCGACACTGTTTCTTGGCCCAGAACCTCTGTTTGAAACCAAGGCAGTGCTTAACTTTTAAATGATGTTGTACTGCATGTTATTAGCCCGAGAGATTCGTAGACCTCCCTCTATCTAGAGGGTATTGCTGCGAGCGTACTGTTTTTGTAGAGCACGTCCCTCCATGCCCTTGTGCCCAAGGGTCTCCGTGAGGTGATAGTGCTAAGGGAAGCGACGCATCTTTTTCGTATTATTATTAGTATATTTCTTTTTCCTAGAGTATACATCATGGTCATAGCTGGTATCACTCATTATTGACATTATTTTAAATACCTGTACATTTTACGTACCTTGCAGCGAACATTTTAGGCCTCTATACAGCCTCGATACATTTTAAACTTCTCATTCACTGCATCATCGACTTCATCATACCATTTCTTGGCGCTCTTTGGCCATCCCTGGCCCTTGCGCCAAAAAACCCATACATCACATGATAATATATTTATTTGGCGAAGACGTTCACGCCGTCGCGGGTGCGTTTCACAGAGGCGCCGTTTGAAGCGCAGGTGTTCCTACACGTAGCAGTCAATGTCTTTCCAAGATGATATTCCGCTGTTCCCAGGCACGCAAAAAGGCATCACGCAATGGTTAACTCGCTACGAAGAAAACCAACACAAAATGTCGCTCGGTGTAGAACCAATAATGATTATTATCGTTTTCCAACATCGTTTAACATAAACCTGCTACGTGTCCTGTGGCAGCTCGATCACATGATAATATATTTATTTGGCGAAGACGTTCACGCCGTCGCGGGTGCGTTTCACAGAGGCGCCGTTAGAAGCGCAGGTGTTCCTACACGTAGCAGTCAATGTCTTTCCAAGATGATATTCCGCTGTTCCCAGGCACGCAAAAAGGCATCACGCAATGGTTAACTCGCTACGAAGAAAACCAACACAAAATGTCGCTCGGTGTAGAACCAATAATGATTATTATCGTTTTCCAACATCGTTTAACATAAACCTGCTACGTGTCCTGTGGCAGCTCGATCACATGATAATATATTTATTTGGCGAAGACGTTCACGCCGTCGCGGGTGCGTTTCACAGAGGCGCCGTTAGAAGCGCAGGTGTTCCTACACGTAGCAGTCAATGTCTTTCCAAGATGATATTCCGCTGTTCCCAGGCACGCAAAAAGGCATCACGCAATGGTTAACTCGCTACGAAGAAAACCAACACAAAATGTCGCTCGGTGTAGAACCAATAATGATTATTATCGTTTTCCAACATCGTTTAACATAAACCTGCTACGTGTCCTGTGGCAGCTCGATCACATGATAATATATTTATTTGGCGAAGACGTTCACGCCGTCGCGGGTGCGTTTCACAGAGGCGCCGTTAGAAGCGCAGGTGTTCCTACACGTAGCAGTCAATGTCTTTCCAAGATGATATTCCGCTGTTCCCAGGCACGCAAAAAGGCATCACGCAATGGTTAACTCGCTACGAAGAAAACCAACACAAAATGTCGCTCGGTGTAGAACCAATAATGATTATTATCGTTTTCCAACATCGTTTAACATAAACCTGCTACGTGTCCTGTGGCAGCTCGATCACATGATAATATATTTATTTGGCGAAGACGTTCACGCCGTCGCGGGTGCGTTTCACAGAGGCGCCGTTAGAAGCGCAGGTGTTCCTACACGTAGCAGTCAATGTCTTTCCAAGATGATATTCCGCTGTTCCCAGGCACGCAAAAAGGCATCACGCAATGGTTAACTCGCTACGAAGAAAACCAACACAAAATGTCGTTCGGTGTAGAACCAATAATGATTATTATCGTTTTCCAACATCGTTTAACATAAACCTGCTACGTGTCCTGTGGCAGCTCGATCACATGATAATATATTTATTTGGCGAAGACGTTCACGCCGTCGCGGGTGCGTTTCACAGAGGCGCCGTTAGAAGCGCAGGTGTTCCTACACGTAGCAGTCAATGTCTTTCCAAGATGATATTCCGCTGTTCCCAGGCACGCAAAAAGGCATCACGCAATGGTTAACTCGCTACGAAGAAAACCAACACAAAATGTCGTTCGGTGTAGAACCAATAATGATTATTATCGTTTTCCAACATCGTTTAACATAAACCTGCTACGTGTCCTGTGGCAGCTCGATCACATGATAATATATTTATTTGGCGAAGACGTTCACGCCGTGGCGGGTGCGTTTCACAGAGGCGCCGTTAGAAGCGCAGGTGTTCCTACACGTAGCAGTCAATGTCTTTCCAAGATGATATTCCGCTGTTCCCAGGCACGCAAAAAGGCATCACGCAATGGTTAACTCGCTACGAAGAAAACCAACACAAAATGTCGTTCGGTGTAGAACCAATAATGATTATTATCGTTTTCCAACATCGTTTAACATAAACCTGCTAACGTGTCCTGTGGCAGCTCGATCACATGATAATATATTTATTTGGCGAAGACGTTCACGCCGTCGCGGGTGCGTTTCACAGAGGCGCCGTTAGAAGCGCAGGTGTTCCTACACGTAGCAGTCAATGTCTTTCCAAGATGATATTCCGCTGTTCCCAGGCACGCAAAAAGGCATCACGCAATGGTTAACTCGCTACGAAGAAAACCAACACAAAATGTCGTTCGGTGTAGAACCAATAATGATTATTATCGTTTTCCAACATCGTTTAACATAAACCTGCAACGTGTCCTGTGGCAGCTCGATCACATGATAATATATTTATTTGGCGAAGACGTTCACGCCGTCGCGGGTGCGTTTCACAGAGGCGCCGTTAGAAGCGCAGGTGTTCCTACACGTAGCAGTCAATGTCTTTCCAAGATGATATTCCGCTGTTCCCAGGCACGCAAAAAGGCATCACGCAATGGTTAACTCGCTACGAAGAAAACCAACACAAAATGTCGCTCGGTGTAGAACCAATAATGATTATTATCGTTTTCCAACATCGTTTAACATAAACCTGCTACGTGTCCTGTGGCAGCTCGATCACATGATAATATATTTATTTGGCGAAGACGTTCACGCCGTCGCGGGTGCGTTTCACAGAGGCGCCGTTAGAAGCGCAGGTGTTCCTACACGTAGCAGTCAATGTCTTTCCAAGATGATATTCCGCTGTTCCCAGGCACGCAAAAAGGCATCACGCAATGGTTAACTCGCTACGAAGAAAACCAACACAAAATGTCGTTCGGTGTAGAACCAATAATGATTATTATCGTTTTCCAACATCGTTTAACATAAACCTGCTACGTGTCCTGTGGCAGCTCGATCACATGATAATATATTTATTTGGCGAAGACGTTCACGCCGTCGCGGGTGCGTTTCACAGAGGCGCCGTTAGAAGCGCAGGTGTTCCTACACGTAGCAGTCAATGTCTTTCCAAGATGATATTCCGCTGTTCCCAGGCACGCAAAAAGGCATCACGCAATGGTTAACTCGCTACGAAGAAAACCAACACAAAATGTCGCTCGGTGTAGAACCAATAATGATTATTATCGTTTTCCAACATCGTTTAACATAAACCTGCTACGTGTCCTGTGGCAGCTCGATCACATGATAATATATTTATTTGGCGAAGACGTTCACGCCGTCGCGGGTGCGTTTCACAGAGGCGCCGTTAGAAGCGCAGGTGTTCCTACACGTAGCAGTCAATGTCTTTCCAAGATGATATTCCGCTGTTCCCAGGCACGCAAAAAGGCATCACGCAATGGTTAACTCGCTACGAAGAAAACCAACACAAAATGTCGTTCGGTGTAGAACCAATAATGATTATTATCGTTTTCCAACATCGTTTAACATAAACCTGCTACGTGTCCTGTGGCAGCTCGATCACATGATAATATATTTATTTGGCGAAGACGTTCACGCCGTCGCGGGTGCGTTTCACAGAGGCGCCGTTAGAAGCGCAGGTGTTCCTACACGTAGCAGTCAATGTCTTTCCAAGATGATATTCCGCTGTTCCCAGGCACGCAAAAAGGCATCACGCAATGGTTAACTCGCTACGAAGAAAACCAACACAAAATGTCGTTCGGTGTAGAACCAATAATGATTATTATCGTTTTCCAACATCGTTTAACATAAACCTGCTACGTGTCCTGTGGCAGCTCGATCACATGATAATATATTTATTTGGCGAAGACGTTCACGCCGTCGCGGGTGCGTTTCACAGAGGCGCCGTTAGAAGCGCAGGTGTTCCTACACGTAGCAGTCAATGTCTTTCCAAGATGATATTCCGCTGTTCCCAGGCACGCAAAAAGGCATCACGCAATGGTTAACTCGCTACGAAGAAAACCAACACAAAATGTCGTTCGGTGTAGAACCAATAATGATTATTATCGTTTTCCAACATCGTTTAACATAAACCTGCTACGTGTCCTGTGGCAGCTCGATCACATGATAATATATTTATTTGGCGAAGACGTTCACGCCGTCGCGGGTGCGTTTCACAGAGGCGCCGTTAGAAGCGCAGGTGTTCCTACACGTAGCAGTCAATGTCTTTCCAAGATGATATTCCGCTGTTCCCAGGCACGCAAAAAGGCATCACGCAATGGTTAACTCGCTACGAAGAAAACCAACACAAAATGTCGCTCGGTGTAGAACCAATAATGATTATTATCGTTTTCCAACATCGTTTAACATAAACCTGCTACGTGTCCTGTGGCAGCTCGATCACATGATAATATATTTATTTGGCGAAGACGTTCACGCCGTCGCGGGTGCGTTTCACAGAGGCGCCGTTAGAAGCGCAGGTGTTCCTACACGTAGCAGTCAATGTCTTTCCAAGATGATATTCCGCTGTTCCCAGGCACGCAAAAAGGCATCACGCAATGGTTAACTCGCTACGAAGAAAACCAACACAAAATGTCGCTCGGTGTAGAACCAATAATGATTATTATCGTTTTCCAACATCGTTTAACATAAACCTGCTACGTGTCCTGTGGCAGCTCGATCACATGATAATATATTTATTTGGCGAAGACGTTCACGCCGTCGCGGGTGCGTTTCACAGAGGCGCCGTTAGAAGCGCAGGTGTTCCTACACGTAGCAGTCAATGTCTTTCCAAGATGATATTCCGCTGTTCCCAGGCACGCAAAAAGGCATCACGCAATGGTTAACTCGCTACGAAGAAAACCAACACAAAATGTCGCTCGGTGTAGAACCAATAATGATTATTATCGTTTTCCAACATCGTTTAACATAAACCTGCTACGTGTCCTGTGGCAGCTCGATCACATGATAATATATTTATTTGGCGAAGACGTTCACGCCGTCGCGGGTGCGTTTCACAGATGCGCCGTTAGAAGCGCAGGTGTTCCTACACGTAGCAGTCAATGTCTTTCCAAGATGATATTCCGCTGTTCCCAGGCACGCAAAAAGGCATCACGCAATGGTTAACTCGCTACGAAGAAAACCAACACAAAATGTCGTTCGGTGTAGAACCAATAATGATTATTATCGTTTTCCAACATCGTTTAACATAAACCTGCTACGTGTCCTGTGGCAGCTCGATCACATGATAATATATTTATTTGGCGAAGACGTTCACGCCGTCGCGGGTGCGTTTCACAGAGGCGCCGTTAGAAGCGCAGGTGTTCCTACACGTAGCAGTCAATGTCTTTCCAAGATGATATTCCGCTGTTCCCAGGCACGCAAAAAGGCATCACGCAATGGTTAACTCGCTACGAAGAAAACCAACACAAAATGTCGTTCGGTGTAGAACCAATAATGATTATTATCGTTTTCCAACATCGTTTAACATAAACCTGCTACGTGTCCTGTGGCAGCTCGATCACATGATAATATATTTATTTGGCGAAGACGTTCACGCCGTCGCGGGTGCGTTTCACAGATGCGCCGTTAGAAGCGCAGGTGTTCCTACACGTAGCAGTCAATGTCTTTCCAAGATGATATTCCGCTGTTCCCAGGCACGCAAAAAGGCATCACGCAATGGTTAACTCGCTACGAAGAAAACCAACACAAAATGTCGCTTCGGTGTAGAACCAATAATGATTATTATCGTTTTCCAACATCGTTTAACATAAACCTGCTACGTGTCCTGTGGCAGCTCGATCACATGATAATATATTTATTTGGCGAAGACGTTCACGCCGTCGCGGGTGCGTTTCACAGAGGCGCCGTTAGAAGCGCAGGTGTTCCTACACGTAGCAGTCAATGTCTTTCCAAGATGATATTCCGCTGTTCCCAGGCACGCAAAAAGGCATCACGCAATGGTTAACTCGCTACGAAGAAAACCAACACAAAATGTCGTTCGGTGTAGAACCAATAATGATTATTATCGTTTTCCAACATCGTTTAACATAAACCTGCTACGTGTCCTGTGGCAGCTCGATCACATGATAATATATTTATTTGGCGAAGACGTTCACGCCGTCGCGGGTGCGTTTCACAGAGGCGCCGTTAGAAGCGCAGGTGTTCCTACACGTAGCAGTCAATGTCTTTCCAAGATGATATTCCGCTGTTCCCAGGCACGCAAAAAGGCATCACGCAATGGTTAACTCGCTACGAAGAAAACCAACACAAAATGTCGCTCGGTGTAGAACCAATAATGATTATTATCGTTTTCCAACATCGTTTAACATAAACCTGCTACGTGTCCTGTGGCAGCTCGATCACATGATAATATATTTATTTGGCGAAGACGTTCACGCCGTCGCGGGTGCGTTTCACAGAGGCGCCGTTAGAAGCGCAGGTGTTCCTACACGTAGCAGTCAATGTCTTTCCAAGATGATATTCCGCTGTTCCCAGGCACGCAAAAAGGCATCACGCAATGGTTAACTCGGCTACGAAGAAAACCAACACAAAATGTCGCTCGGTGTAGAACCAATAATGATTATTATCGTTTTCCAACATCGTTTAACATAAACCTGCTACGTGTCCTGTGGCAGCTCGATCACATGATAATATATTTATTTGGCGAAGACGTTCACGCCGTCGCGGGTGCGTTTCACAGAGGCGCCGTTAGAAGCGCAGGTGTTCCTACACGTAGCAGTCAATGTCTTTCCAAGATGATATTCCGCTGTTCCCAGGCACGCAAAAAGGCATCACGCAATGGTTAACTCGCTACGAAGAAAACCAACACAAAATGTCGCTCGGTGTAGAACCAATAATGATTATTATCGTTTTCCAACATCGTTTAACATAAACCTGCTACGTGTCCTGTGGCAGCTCGATCACATGATAATATATTTATTTGGCGAAGACGTTCACGCCGTCGCGGGTGCGTTTCACAGATGCGCCGTTAGAAGCGCAGGTGTTCCTACACGTAGCAGTCAATGTCTTTCCAAGATGATATTCCGCTGTTCCCAGGCACGCAAAAAGGCATCACGCAATGGTTAACTGGCTATGAAGAAAACCAACACAAAATGTCGCTCGGTGTAGAACCAATAATGATTATTATCGTTTTCCAACATCGTTTAACATAAACCTGCTACGTGTCCTGTGGCAGCTCGATCACATGATAATCACTTGCGCAAGACGGAGCTCCGCAGCGGACGTAACCTGGCTGCCATGTCATCCGAAGGGGAGTCTTCAACCGCGGCCCCGTCGACGCCACCGACGGTCATCCTAACCCAGCCCGCGACCCTGGCATGTTTTCTGGGATTGACAACGTTGACGTCGATGACTGGTTGGCAAATTACGAACGGGTCTGCGCCAGCAACAGGTGGGATAACACGCTTATGCTGGCCAACGTTATATACTACCTCAAAAAAACGGCACGAGTCTGGTTCGAGACACATGAAGAAGAGATTACCAGTTGGGAGCAATGCAAACAGAAGCTTCGTGATTTGTTCGGCAAGCCCATCGGCCGCCAACGTGCTGCTCAGAAGGACCTTGGGACCCGTGCACAGACGTCCACTGAATCTTACGTGGCGTACATCCAGGACGTTTTGGCTCTTTGCCGCAAGGTGGATAAGAACATGACAGAGGCAGACAAGGTCAGTCACGTTTTAAAAGGCATAGCGGACGACGCGTTTAACCTTCTCGTGTATAAGAACATCAACACAGTCAATGAGATCATTAACGAATGTCGCCGCTTTAAGAAGCGAAAACCCAGAATCTTCTTTGTCGTCTCCCAGGGCACCAACCATGTCTTCTTCTTTCCACCTTACGCACTGTGACATTACCCCCGTCAGAAGAAGCACCTTACTGGTGCGACTCACTGGTTCCAGAAAGGAACGGTTTGAGGCGGCTGACGTGGACGACGTCAGATAGAGGTGAAGGCACGGTAGCATCCAGAGGAGACACTTCATATGTGACAGGCGTCACCTGGCGGAGGATGCGATAAGGGCCGTAGTTCGTACTACAAAATGACACCCTGTATCGCCGCAACATGCACCCAGACGGGCCCGAGCTGCTAATCGTCATTCCGTCTCATCTTCAGCAGACTGTACTCCAGCAACTGCACGACGTTCCCACTGCTGGACACCTTGGCGTCTCTCGGACCTATGACCGAATTCGGCGACGATTTTTCTGACCCCGTCTCAACCGCTCCGTCCGTCGCTATGTCGCCGCGTGTGAGTCGTGTCAACGCCGAAAACGACCTGCTGTACATCCCGCTGGTCTGCTGCAGCCTCTGGATATACCGACCGACCCTTTTTTTCGCGTTGGCGTTGATCTTCTCGGACCATTCCCTATATCAAACGACGGAAATAAGTGGATTGCCGTCGCTACGGACTATACCACCCGCTATGCCATTACAAGAGCCCTTCCCACCAGTTGCGCTACAGACGTCGCTGACTTCTTGCTTCACGACGTTATCTTACACCACGGCGCACCTCGTCAACTTCTCACCGATCGCGGGCGATACTTTCTTGCCAAAGTCATCGACGACTTACTTCGATCCTGTGCTACTAAACACAAGCTTACTACAGCCTACCATCCTCAAACTAACGATCTTACTGAACGCCTGAACCGGACAATAACTGACATGCTCGCGATGTATGTTTCCTCCGATCATCGCGACTGGGTGCGTTTCACAGAGGCGCCGTTAGAAGCGCAGGTGTTCCTACACGAAGCAGTCAATGTCTTCCAAGATGATATTCCGCTGTTCCCAGGCACGCAACAAGGCATCACGCAATGGTTAACTGCTATGAAGAAAACCAACACAAATGTCGCTTCGGTGTAGAACCAATAATGATTATTATCGTTTTCCAACATCGTTTAACATAAACCTGCTACGTGTCCTGTGGCAGCTCGATCACATGATAATATATTATTTGGCGAAAGACGTTCGCGCCGTGGCGGGTGCGTTTCACAGATGCGCCGTTAGAAGCGCAGGTGTTCCTACACGTAGCAGTCAATGTCTTTCCAAGATGATATTCCGCTGTTCCCAGGCACGCAAAAAGGCATCACGCAATGGTTAACTGGCTACGAAGAAAACCAACACAAAATGTCGCTCGGTGTAGAACCAATAATGATTATTATCGTTTTCCAACATCGTTTAACATAAACCTGCTACGTGTCCTGTGGCAGCTCGATCACATGATAATATATTTATTTGGCGAAGACGTTCACGCCGTCGCGGGTGCGTTTCACAGAGGCGCCGTTAGAAGCGCAGGTGTTCCTACACGTAGCAGTCAATGTCTTTCCAAGATGATATTCCGCTGTTCCCAGGCACGCAAAAAGGCATCACGCAATGGTTAACTCGCTACGAAGAAAACCAACACAAAATGTCGCTCGGTGTAGAACCAATAATGATTATTATCGTTTTCCAACATCGTTTAACATAAACCTGCTACGTGTCCTGTGGCAGCTCGATCACATGATAATATATTTATTTGGCGAAGACGTTCACGCCGTCGCGGGTGCGTTTCACAGATGCGCCGTTAGAAGCGCAGGTGTTCCTACACGTAGCAGTCAATGTCTTTCCAAGATGATATTCCGCTGTTCCCAGGCACGCAAAAAGGCATCACGCAATGGTTAACTCGCTACGAAGAAAACCAACACAAAATGTCGTTCGGTGTAGAACCAATAATGATTATTATCGTTTTCCAACATCGTTTAACATAAACCTGCTACGTGTCCTGTGGCAGCTCGATCACATGATAATATATTTATTTGGCGAAGACGTTCACGCCGTCGGCGGGTGCGTTTCACAGAGGCGCCGTTAGAAGCGCAGGTGTTCCTACACGTAGCAGTCAATGTCTTTCCAAGATGATATTCCGCTGTTCCCAGGCACGCAAAAAGGCATCACGCAATGGTTAACTCGCTACGAAGAAAACCAACACAAAATGTCGCTTCGGTGTAGAACCAATAATGATTATTATCGTTTTCCAACATCGTTTAACATAAACCTGCTACGTGTCCTGTGGCAGCTCGATCACATGATAATATATTTATTTGGCGAAGACGTTCACGCCGTCGCGGGTGCGTTTCACAGAGGCGCCGTTAGAAGCGCAGGTGTTCCTACACGTAGCAGTCAATGTCTTTCCAAGATGATATTCCGCTGTTCCCAGGCACGCAAAAAGGCATCACGCAATGGTTAACTCGCTACGAAGAAAACCAACACAAAATGTCGCTCGGTGTAGAACCAATAATGATTATTATCGTTTTCCAACATCGTTTAACATAAACCTGCTACGTGTCCTGTGGCAGCTCGATCACATGATAATATATTTATTTGGCGAAGACGTTCACGCCGTCGCGGGTGCGTTTCACAGAGGCGCCGTTAGAAGCGCAGGTGTTCCTACACGTAGCAGTCAATGTCTTTCCAAGATGATATTCCGCTGTTCCCAGGCACGCAAAAAGGCATCACGCAATGGTTAACTCGCTACGAAGAAAACCAACACAAAATGTCGTTCGGTGTAGAACCAATAATGATTATTATCGTTTTCCAACATCGTTTAACATAAACCTGCTACGTGTCCTGTGGCAGCTCGATCACATGATAATATATTTATTTGGCGAAGACGTTCACGCCGTCGCGGGTGCGTTTCACAGAGGCGCCGTTAGAAGCGCAGGTGTTCCTACACGTAGCAGTCAATGTCTTTCCAAGATGATATTCCGCTGTTCCCAGGCACGCAAAAAGGCATCACGCAATGGTTAACTCGCTACGAAGAAAACCAACACAAAATGTCGCTCGGTGTAGAACCAATAATGATTATTATCGTTTTCCAACATCGTTTAACATAAACCTGCTACGTGTCCTGTGGCAGCTCGATCACATGATAATATATTTATTTGGCGAAGACGTTCACGCCGTCGCGGGTGCGTTTCACAGAGGCGCCGTTAGAAGCGCAGGTGTTCCTACACGTAGCAGTCAATGTCTTTCCAAGATGATATTCCGCTGTTCCCAGGCACGCAAAAAGGCATCACGCAATGGTTAACTCGCTACGAAGAAAACCAACACAAAATGTCGCTCGGTGTAGAACCAATAATGATTATTATCGTTTTCCAACATCGTTTAACATAAACCTGCTACGTGTCCTGTGGCAGCTCGATCACATGATAATATATTTATTTGGCGAAGACGTTCACGCCGTCGCGGGTGCGTTTCACAGAGGCGCCGTTAGAAGCGCAGGTGTTCCTACACGTAGCAGTCAATGTCTTTCCAAGATGATATTCCGCTGTTCCCAGGCACGCAAAAAGGCATCACGCAATGGTTAACTCGCTACGAAGAAAACCAACACAAAATGTCGTTCGGTGTAGAACCAATAATGATTATTATCGTTTTCCAACATCGTTTAACATAAACCTGCTACGTGTCCTGTGGCAGCTCGATCACATGATAATATATTTATTTGGCGAAGACGTTCACGCCGTCGCGGGTGCGTTTCACAGAGGCGCCGTTAGAAGCGCAGGTGTTCCTACACGTAGCAGTCAATGTCTTTCCAAGATGATATTCCGCTGTTCCCAGGCACGCAAAAAGGCATCACGCAATGGTTAACTCGCTACGAAGAAAACCAACACAAAATGTCGCTCGGTGTAGAACCAATAATGATTATTATCGTTTTCCAACATCGTTTAACATAAACCTGCTACGTGTCCTGTGGCAGCTCGATCACATGATAATATATTTATTTGGCGAAGACGTTCACGCCGTCGCGGGTGCGTTTCACAGAGGCGCCGTTAGAAGCGCAGGTGTTCCTACACGTAGCAGTCAATGTCTTTCCAAGATGATATTCCGCTGTTCCCAGGCACGCAAAAAGGCATCACGCAATGGTTAACTCGCTACGAAGAAAACCAACACAAAATGTCGTTCGGTGTAGAACCAATAATGATTATTATCGTTTTCCAACATCGTTTAACATAAACCTGCTACGTGTCCTGTGGCAGCTCGATCACATGATAATATATTTATTTGGCGAAGACGTTCACGCCGTCGCGGGTGCGTTTCACAGAGGCGCCGTTAGAAGCGCAGGTGTTCCTACACGTAGCAGTCAATGTCTTTCCAAGATGATATTCCGCTGTTCCCAGGCACGCAAAAAGGCATCACGCAATGGTTAACTCGGCTACGAAGAAAACCAACACAAAATGTCGCTCGGTGTAGAACCAATAATGATTATTATCGTTTTCCAACATCGTTTAACATAAACCTGCTACGTGTCCTGTGGCAGCTCGATCACATGATAATATATTTATTTGGCGAAGACGTTCACGCCGTCGCGGGTGCGTTTCACAGAGGCGCCGTTAGAAGCGCAGGTGTTCCTACACGTAGCAGTCAATGTCTTTCCAAGATGATATTCCGCTGTTCCCAGGCACGCAAAAAGGCATCACGCAATGGTTAACTCGCTACGAAGAAAACCAACACAAAATGTCGCTCGGTGTAGAACCAATAATGATTATTATCGTTTTCCAACATCGTTTAACATAAACCTGCTACGTGTCCTGTGGCAGCTCGATCACATGATAATATATTTATTTGGCGAAGACGTTCACGCCGTCGCGGGTGCGTTTCACAGAGGCGCCGTTAGAAGCGCAGGTGTTCCTACACGTAGCAGTCAATGTCTTTCCAAGATGATATTCCGCTGTTCCCAGGCACGCAAAAAGGCATCACGCAATGGTTAACTCGCTACGAAGAAAACCAACACAAAATGTCGCTCGGTGTAGAACCAATAATGATTATTATCGTTTTCCAACATCGTTTAACATAAACCTGCTACGTGTCCTGTGGCAGCTCGATCACATGATAATATATTTATTTGGCGAAGACGTTCACGCCGTCGCGGGTGCGTTTCACAGAGGCGCCGTTAGAAGCGCAGGTGTTCCTACACGTAGCAGTCAATGTCTTTCCAAGATGATATTCCGCTGTTCCCAGGCACGCAAAAAGGCATCACGCAATGGTTAACTCGCTACGAAGAAAACCAACACAAAATGTCGCTCGGTGTAGAACCAATAATGATTATTATCGTTTTCCAACATCGTTTAACATAAACCTGCTACGTGTCCTGTGGCAGCTCGATCACATGATAATATATTTATTTGGCGAAGACGTTCACGCCGTCGCGGGTGCGTTTCACAGAGGCGCCGTTAGAAGCGCAGGTGTTCCTACACGTAGCAGTCAATGTCTTTCCAAGATGATATTCCGCTGTTCCCAGGCACGCAAAAAGGCATCACGCAATGGTTAACTCGCTACGAAGAAAACCAACACAAAATGTCGTTCGGTGTAGAACCAATAATGATTATTATCGTTTTCCAACATCGTTTAACATAAACCTGCTACGTGTCCTGTGGCAGCTCGATCACATGATAATATATTTATTTGGCGAAGACGTTCACGCCGTCGCGGGTGCGTTTCACAGAGGCGCCGTTAGAAGCGCAGGTGTTCCTACACGTAGCAGTCAATGTCTTTCCAAGATGATATTCCGCTGTTCCCAGGCACGCAAAAAGGCATCACGCAATGGTTAACTCGCTACGAAGAAAACCAACACAAAATGTCGCTCGGTGTAGAACCAATAATGATTATTATCGTTTTCCAACATCGTTTAACATAAACCTGCTAACGTGTCCTGTGGCAGCTCGATCACATGATAATATATTTATTTGGCGAAGACGTTCACGCCGTCGCGGGTGCGTTTCACAGAGGCGCCGTTAGAAGCGCAGGTGTTCCTACACGTAGCAGTCAATGTCTTTCCAAGATGATATTCCGCTGTTCCCAGGCACGCAAAAAGGCATCACGCAATGGTTAACTCGCTACGAAGAAAACCAACACAAAATGTCGTTCGGTGTAGAACCAATAATGATTATTATCGTTTTCCAACATCGTTTAACATAAACCTGCTACGTGTCCTGTGGCAGCTCGATCACATGATAATATATTTATTTGGCGAAGACGTTCACGCCGTCGCGGGTGCGTTTCACAGATGCGCCGTTAGAAGCGCAGGTGTTCCTACACGTAGCAGTCAATGTCTTTCCAAGATGATATTCCGCTGTTCCCAGGCACGCAAAAAGGCATCACGCAATGGTTAACTCGCTACGAAGAAAACCAACACAAAATGTCGCTCGGTGTAGAACCAATAATGATTATTATCGTTTTCCAACATCGTTTAACATAAACCTGCTACGTGTCCTGTGGCAGCTCGATCACATGATAATATATTTATTTGGCGAAGACGTTCACGCCGTCGCGGGTGCGTTTCACAGAGGCGCCGTTAGAAGCGCAGGTGTTCCTACACGTAGCAGTCAATGTCTTTCCAAGATGATATTCCGCTGTTCCCAGGCACGCAAAAAGGCATCACGCAATGGTTAACTCGCTACGAAGAAAACCAACACAAAATGTCGCTCGGTGTAGAACCAATAATGATTATTATCGTTTTCCAACATCGTTTAACATAAACCTGCTACGTGTCCTGTGGCAGCTCGATCACATGATAATATATTTATTTGGCGAAGACGTTCACGCCGTCGCGGGTGCGTTTCACAGAGGCGCCGTTAGAAGCGCAGGTGTTCCTACACGTAGCAGTCAATGTCTTTCCAAGATGATATTCCGCTGTTCCCAGGCACGCAAAAAGGCATCACGCAATGGTTAACTCGCTACGAAGAAAACCAACACAAAATGTCGCTCGGTGTAGAACCAATAATGATTATTATCGTTTTCCAACATCGTTTAACATAAACCTGCTACGTGTCCTGTGGCAGCTCGATCACATGATAATATATTTATTTGGCGAAGACGTTCACGCCGTCGCGGGTGCGTTTCACAGAGGCGCCGTTAGAAGCGCAGGTGTTCCTACACGTAGCAGTCAATGTCTTTCCAAGATGATATTCCGCTGTTCCCAGGCACGCAAAAAGGCATCACGCAATGGTTAACTCGCTACGAAGAAAACCAACACAAAATGTCGCTCGGTGTAGAACCAATAATGATTATTATCGTTTTCCAACATCGTTTAACATAAACCTGCTACGTGTCCTGTGGCAGCTCGATCACATGATAATATATTTATTTGGCGAAGACGTTCACGCCGTCGCGGGTGCGTTTCACAGAGGCGCCGTTAGAAGCGCAGGTGTTCCTACACGTAGCAGTCAATGTCTTTCCAAGATGATATTCCGCTGTTCCCAGGCACGCAAAAAGGCATCACGCAATGGTTAACTCGCTACGAAGAAAACCAACACAAAATGTCGCTCGGTGTAGAACCAATAATGATTATTATCGTTTTCCAACATCGTTTAACATAAACCTGCTACGTGTCCTGTGGCAGCTCGATCACATGATAATATATTTATTTGGCGAAGACGTTCACGCCGTCGCGGGTGCGTTTCACAGAGGCGCCGTTAGAAGCGCAGGTGTTCCTACACGTAGCAGTCAATGTCTTTCCAAGATGATATTCCGCTGTTCCCAGGCACGCAAAAAGGCATCACGCAATGGTTAACTCGCTACGAAGAAAACCAACACAAAATGTCGCTCGGTGTAGAACCAATAATGATTATTATCGTTTTCCAACATCGTTTAACATAAACCTGCTACGTGTCCTGTGGCAGCTCGATCACATGATAATATATTTATTTGGCGAAGACGTTCACGCCGTCGCGGGTGCGTTTCACAGAGGCGCCGTTAGAAGCGCAGGTGTTCCTACACGTAGCAGTCAATGTCTTTCCAAGATGATATTCCGCTGTTCCCAGGCACGCAAAAAGGCATCACGCAATGGTTAACTCGCTACGAAGAAAACCAACACAAAATGTCGCTCGGTGTAGAACCAATAATGATTATTATCGTTTTCCAACATCGTTTAACATAAACCTGCTACGTGTCCTGTGGCAGCTCGATCACATGATAATATATTTATTTGGCGAAGACGTTCACGCCGTCGCGGGTGCGTTTCACAGAGGCGCCGTTAGAAGCGCAGGTGTTCCTACACGTAGCAGTCAATGTCTTTCCAAGATGATATTCCGCTGTTCCCAGGCACGCAAAAAGGCATCACGCAATGGTTAACTCGCTACGAAGAAAACCAACACAAAATGTCGCTCGGTGTAGAACCAATAATGATTATTATCGTTTTCCAACATCGTTTAACATAAACCTGCTACGTGTCCTGTGGCAGCTCGATCACATGATAATATATTTATTTGGCGAAGACGTTCACGCCGTCGCGGGTGCGTTTCACAGAGGCGCCGTTAGAAGCGCAGGTGTTCCTACACGTAGCAGTCAATGTCTTTCCAAGATGATATTCCGCTGTTCCCAGGCACGCAAAAAGGCATCACGCAATGGTTAACTCGCTACGAAGAAAACCAACACAAAATGTCGCTCGGTGTAGAACCAATAATGATTATTATCGTTTTCCAACATCGTTTAACATAAACCTGCTACGTGTCCTGTGGCAGCTCGATCACATGATAATATATTTATTTGGCGAAGACGTTCACGCCGTCGCGGGTGCGTTTCACAGAGGCGCCGTTAGAAGCGCAGGTGTTCCTACACGTAGCAGTCAATGTCTTTCCAAGATGATATTCCGCTGTTCCCAGGCACGCAAAAAGGCATCACGCAATGGTTAACTCGGCTACGAAGAAAACCAACACAAAATGTCGCTCGGTGTAGAACCAATAATGATTATTATCGTTTTCCAACATCGTTTAACATAAACCTGCTACGTGTCCTGTGGCAGCTCGATCACATGATAATATATTTATTTGGCGAAGACGTTCACGCCGTCGCGGGTGCGTTTCACAGAGGCGCCGTTAGAAGCGCAGGTGTTCCTACACGTAGCAGTCAATGTCTTTCCAAGATGATATTCCGCTGTTCCCAGGCACGCAAAAAGGCATCACGCAATGGTTAACTCGGCTACGAAGAAAACCAACACAAAATGTCGCTCGGTGTAGAACCAATAATGATTATTATCGTTTTCCAACATCGTTTAACATAAACCTGCTACGTGTCCTGTGGCAGCTCGATCACATGATAATATATTTATTTGGCGAAGACGTTCACGCCGTCGCGGGTGCGTTTCACAGATGCGCCGTTAGAAGCGCAGGTGTTCCTACACGTAGCAGTCAATGTCTTTCCAAGATGATATTCCGCTGTTCCCAGGCACGCAAAAAGGCATCACGCAATGGTTAACTCGCTACGAAGAAAACCAACACAAAATGTCGCTCGGTGTAGAACCAATAATGATTATTATCGTTTTCCAACATCGTTTAACATAAACCTGCTACGTGTCCTGTGGCAGCTCGATCACATGATAATATATTTATTTGGCGAAGACGTTCACGCCGTCGCGGGTGCGTTTCACAGATGCGCCGTTAGAAGCGCAGGTGTTCCTACACGTAGCAGTCAATGTCTTTCCAAGATGATATTCCGCTGTTCCCAGGCACGCAAAAAGGCATCACGCAATGGTTAACTCGCTACGAAGAAAACCAACACAAAATGTCGCTCGGTGTAGAACCAATAATGATTATTATCGTTTTCCAACATCGTTTAACATAAACCTGCTACGTGTCCTGTGGCAGCTCGATCACATGATAATATATTTATTTGGCGAAGACGTTCACGCCGTCGCGGGTGCGTTTCACAGAGGCGCCGTTAGAAGCGCAGGTGTTCCTACACGTAGCAGTCAATGTCTTTCCAAGATGATATTCCGCTGTTCCCAGGCACGCAAAAAGGCATCACGCAATGGTTAACTCGGCTACGAAGAAAACCAACACAAAATGTCGCTCGGTGTAGAACCAATAATGATTATTATCGTTTTCCAACATCGTTTAACATAAACCTGCTACGTGTCCTGTGGCAGCTCGATCACATGATAATATATTTATTTGGCGAAGACGTTCACGCCGTCGCGGGTGCGTTTCACAGAGGCGCCGTTAGAAGCGCAGGTGTTCCTACACGTAGCAGTCAATGTCTTTCCAAGATGATATTCCGCTGTTCCCAGGCACGCAAAAAGGCATCACGCAATGGTTAACTCGCTACGAAGAAAACCAACACAAAATGTCGCTCGGTGTAGAACCAATAATGATTATTATCGTTTTCCAACATCGTTTAACATAAACCTGCTACGTGTCCTGTGGCAGCTCGATCACATGATAATATATTTATTTGGCGAAGACGTTCACGCCGTCGCGGGTGCGTTTCACAGAGGCGCCGTTAGAAGCGCAGGTGTTCCTACACGTAGCAGTCAATGTCTTTCCAAGATGATATTCCGCTGTTCCCAGGCACGCAAAAAGGCATCACGCAATGGTTAACTCGCTACGAAGAAAACCAACACAAAATGTCGCTCGGTGTAGAACCAATAATGATTATTATCGTTTTCCAACATCGTTTAACATAAACCTGCTACGTGTCCTGTGGCAGCTCGATCACATGATAATATATTTATTTGGCGAAGACGTTCACGCCGTCGCGGGTGCGTTTCACAGATGCGCCGTTAGAAGCGCAGGTGTTCCTACACGTAGCAGTCAATGTCTTTCCAAGATGATATTCCGCTGTTCCCAGGCACGCAAAAAGGCATCACGCAATGGTTAACTCGCTACGAAGAAAACCAACACAAAATGTCGCTCGGTGTAGAACCAATAATGATTATTATCGTTTTCCAACATCGTTTAACATAAACCTGCTACGTGTCCTGTGGCAGCTCGATCACATGATAATATATTTATTTGGCGAAGACGTTCACGCCGTCGCGGGTGCGTTTCACAGATGCGCCGTTAGAAGCGCAGGTGTTCCTACACGTAGCAGTCAATGTCTTTCCAAGATGATATTCCGCTGTTCCCAGGCACGCAAAAAGGCATCACGCAATGGTTAACTCGCTACGAAGAAAACCAACACAAAATGTCGCTTCGGTGTAGAACCAATAATGATTATTATCGTTTTCCAACATCGTTTAACATAAACCTGCTACGTGTCCTGTGGCAGCTCGATCACATGATAATATATTTATTTGGCGAAGACGTTCACGCCGTCGCGGGTGCGTTTCACAGATGCGCCGTTAGAAGCGCAGGTGTTCCTACACGTAGCAGTCAATGTCTTTCCAAGATGATATTCCGCTGTTCCCAGGCACGCAAAAAGGCATCACGCAATGGTTAACTCGCTACGAAGAAAACCAACACAAAATGTCGCTCGGTGTAGAACCAATAATGATTATTATCGTTTTCCAACATCGTTTAACATAAACCTGCTACGTGTCCTGTGGCAGCTCGATCACATGATAATATATTTATTTGGCGAAGACGTTCACGCCGTCGCGGGTGCGTTTCACAGAGGCGCCGTTAGAAGCGCAGGTGTTCCTACACGTAGCAGTCAATGTCTTTCCAAGATGATATTCCGCTGTTCCCAGGCACGCAAAAAGGCATCACGCAATGGTTAACTCGCTACGAAGAAAACCAACACAAAATGTCGCTCGGTGTAGAACCAATAATGATTATTATCGTTTTCCAACATCGTTTAACATAAACCTGCTACGTGTCCTGTGGCAGCTCGATCACATGATAATATATTTATTTGGCGAAGACGTTCACGCCGTCGCGGGTGCGTTTCACAGAGGCGCCGTTAGAAGCGCAGGTGTTCCTACACGTAGCAGTCAATGTCTTTCCAAGATGATATTCCGCTGTTCCCAGGCACGCAAAAAGGCATCACGCAATGGTTAACTCGCTACGAAGAAAACCAACACAAAATGTCGCTCGGTGTAGAACCAATAATGATTATTATCGTTTTCCAACATCGTTTAACATAAACCTGCTACGTGTCCTGTGGCAGCTCGATCACATGATAATATATTTATTTGGCGAAGACGTTCACGCCGTCGCGGGTGCGTTTCACAGAGGCGCCGTTAGAAGCGCAGGTGTTCCTACACGTAGCAGTCAATGTCTTTCCAAGATGATATTCCGCTGTTCCCAGGCACGCAAAAAGGCATCACGCAATGGTTAACTCGCTACGAAGAAAACCAACACAAAATGTCGCTCGGTGTAGAACCAATAATGATTATTATCGTTTTCCAACATCGTTTAACATAAACCTGCTACGTGTCCTGTGGCAGCTCGATCACATGATAATATATTTATTTGGCGAAGACGTTCACGCCGTCGCGGGTGCGTTTCACAGAGGCGCCGTTAGAAGCGCAGGTGTTCCTACACGTAGCAGTCAATGTCTTTCCAAGATTATATTCCACTCTTCCCAGGCACGCAAAAAGGCAACACGCAATGGTAAACTGGCTATGAAGAAAAGCAAAACAATAAGTCGCTCGGTGTACAACCAATAATGATTATTATCGTTTTGCTACATCCTTTACCATAAACCTGCTACGTGCCCCGCAGGGGCGTCTGCGTAAGCAGGCGTTTGGTGCGTTGCGACACCACGTACCCGAGCACATGAGGGTTGGACCCTCCCGCGTGTAGCCGTGCGCGGCTTAGCCGTGTCCGGGGAAAAGGGGATCCTGGGGGTTGAGCCGATGCCGGGTGTTTGGACCTTTACGGCCCCTCGGCGGAGGCAACACACCTCTTTGGCCTCTGCTTCACGTAGACGGCACCCCCGGACTGACCCACCCGGGGGAAACCGGTGGTCGCCTTTTCCTATCCCCCTCTCTGCCCTTTTTCTTTCCTATCTCCTTTCTTTACTGTCCTGTCTCCTATTCTCTTCTGTTACTTCCACGTTTTCATAGGCGGCTCGGGTTAACCTTGTGTATGTGCCCTCTCTTGGGTATCTTATATTGGGTTATAGCAGCAATGCACGGCTGGCGTCTGCAGCCTTACACCTTAAGTGCTGCAGCGTCCCCTAGTTGGGCTCCGTGGTGGGTGGCCGCCATTGCCGCCGAAATAAACCGAAATAATATGGGAACACCTGCATTTCCCCGTCTACTTGATCGTCACCCTCACAAGAGGGGGCGCACCGATGAAATATTAAACCTATTCAGACCGAAAGAAATTTTTCCCCGATACCAAGTTGTGCACAGTGAGAAAACTGAAAAACCAGCTCGAACCGTATCCCCTTTTCTTGTTGCGAAAGGCTTGACTGACGCCCTTGGCCCAGGTTACAAGGTCACCAAAATGGCGAGCGGGGACCTCCTGCTTGAGATCCGTGACAAAGCGCAGCACAATAAATTGAACAACCTTGTGGCATTTGGAGACATACCTGTTACCGTCTCACCTCATCGGTCTATGAACACAGCACGTGGAGTAGTGTCTGATGCAGATCTAATCGACTTCTCCGAAACCGAACTATTGGAAGGCTGGAAAGAACAAAACGTAACAAACGTACAGCGCATCATTATCAGAAGAGAAAATAAGGAAATTCCCACTAAACACTTGATCCTGACTTTTGCCACTTGCGATCTGCCAGAAACCATAGAAACCGGATACACAAAGTTAGCTGTCAGGCCATACATCCCCAATCCCAGAAGATGCTTCCAATGTCAAAGATTTGGCCACGGCTCGCAGAGCTGCCGTGGTAGACTAACATGTGCGAAATGTGGAACGCAAGGTCATTCCTCAGACAACTGTGAAGCGGCACCTCACTGTGTAAACTGTGATGGTGAGCATCCAGCTTACTCCCGGTCTTGTCCGAATTGGAAAAAAGAAAAAGAAATTATCACTCTCAAAGTTCGTGAGAACATCTCCTTCAAGGAAGCACGTAAAAGGTGCTTGCCATTCCACAGCACAACATATGCCGAGGCGACGCGTCAGGGGGCAACGTCGCACCGGCTTCCGCCACCTGCCCGGCCCGCGCGCAGCGAGCCGCCGGCTGTGGCAGCCGCCCCTATGGTGGGAGCAGCCAAGGCTGCCTTGCCATCACCGAACTTGGCCACACCAGTGGCCCCTGCTAGCTCTGGCAGCAGCCAGGATAGCACGGAGGCTAAGGAGGTACCGTCAACCTCCGCACTGGTGGGGACAAAGGCTTCGTCTTCCGAGGCGAAGCCAAACCGACGCACACATCGCTCGTTAGAGCGAGTGTCCAACGCCTCGCAAGAGGCAATGGACACAACTTCTCAGACGGCACATGGAGTGCCTAGGGAGCGGCGACTCTCCCAAGAACGCTCCAAAAAAGACAAGACACCAGTTACAGCGCCTGTAAAAGGCTCTGTAAAATAGGCTGTACACACCCCTTGAAACACACAGCACCTTTTATTTTCCTCCAACATGAATAAAATAATGCAGTGGAATGTTAGGGGATTAATCCACAACCTAGACGATATCCAAGAACTTCTCAGTAAATTTAATCCAAAGGTGCTGTGTGTTCAAGAAACACATCTAAACTCCAGAAACACCAACTTCCTACGTCAGAATATTGTTTTCCGAAAGATCGCGAGGATTCTGCCGCATCATCTGGTGGCGTGGCCATCATACTCGACAGAAGTGTAGCCTGTCAGCAACTTCCACTTAATACGGCACTTGAGGCGGTAGCCGTTCGTGCTGTACTTCTGGGTAAACTCGTTACTATTTGCTCGCTCTACATACCCCCACATTATCCTTTACACAAACATGAATTTCAGTCACTAATAGATGAATTACCAGAACCTTACCTAGTTCTTGGCGATTTCAATGCACACAGCAGCTTGTGGGGCGACACGCGTATCGATGCGCGAGGACGCCTAATCGAACAATTTCTTTTCTCCTCTGGTGCGTGTCTCCTGAATAAGAAGGAACCCACCTACTACAATCTCGCAAACAAAACGTTTTCTTCCATTGATCTCAGTGTAGCTTCCCCGTCTATATTTGCTGAACTTAAATGGGAAGTCATAAAAAATCCTTACGGGAGTGACCACTTCCCGATACTGCTGAGATCACCACTACAAAACGAACATCCACCACAGGCACCCCGCTGGAAGTTGGATATGGCAGATTGGGAGAAATTCCAAAGTCTTACAAGTAGTATCTCGTGGTCTGAAATATCTTCGCTGGGAATTGATGCTGCTGTCGAGTATTTACATGTTTTATAATTGATGCCGCTTCTGAATGTATACCTGAAATAAGTGGTGAGACATGCAAACGCCGTCTCCCATGGTGGAACGAGGAATGTCGGAAGGCTCGTAGGAAACAGAACAAAGCGTGGGGTTGCTACGCGACTCCCCAACTGCGGAGAATCTTGTCAATTTTAAGAAGATAAAATCGCAGGGGAGAAGAACACGTCGACAGGCCAGGAGAGAGAGTTGGGAGAAGTTTTTATCAGGCATCAACTCGTATACAGACGAGGGCAGAGTCTGGAAGAAAGTTAATAAGATAAAAGGGCTACAAACTTATTCACTCCCGTTGGTAAACACACAAGGCGACAGTCTGGAAGACCAAGCTAACTTCCTGGGAGCACATTTTGAACATGTGGCAAGCTCATCCCATTATTCGCCAACATTTAAAAGACACAAGGCTACCATAGAAAAACAGAAAATAGAAAGAAAATGCACCGGAGACGAGGCATACAACCAGCCATTTTGCATCGCTGAGCTCTATGCGTCGCTTAGTTGTTGCAACAAGTCTGCCCCAGGCACTGATCGCATAGCTTATCAAATGCTAAAACACCTTCCCCATGAAACAAAGAAAACTCTCCTCTGCCTTTACAATGCTATATGGTCATCCGGTAAGATCCCCGCCGCCTGGAAAGAGGCCATTGTCGTCCCTATACTGAAGCAGGGCAAGGACCCATCGTCTGTTTCGAGCTACCGGCCTATAGCACTAACAAGCTGTCTCTGCAAACTGTTCGAAAAATTGATAAACCGCCGACTAATACATTTCCTCGAATCAAACAAACTGCTTGACCCGTACCAATGCGGGTTTCGAGAAGGTCGATCCACCGCCGACCACTTGATACGTATTGAAACGCAAATTCGTGAAGCTTTTGTCCATAAGCAGTTCTTTCTGTCTGTATTCCTTGATATGGAAAAAGCCTACGACACCACGTGGCGGTTTGGAATACTAAGAGACCTCTCACACGTTGGTATACGTGGTAACATGTTAAATGTCATAGAAAGTTATTTATCTAATCGCACATTCCGTGTTCGTGTGGGAAATGCTGTATCAAGACCATTTGTGCAGGAAACTGGAGTGCCACAGGGCGGGGTGCTGAGTTGCACTCTCTTTATCGTAAAAATGAGTTCTTTGCGTCTGTATATCCCAAGAAACATGTTTTACTCTGCATACGTGGATGATGTACAGTTAGGTTTCGCCTCGTGCAATCTTGCAGTCTGTGAGCGGCAGATTCAGCTTGGTCTGAACAAAGTGTCTAAGTGGGCAGACGAGAATGGATTTAGCCTTAACCCACAAAAGACCACCTGCGTCCTGTTCTCCAGGAAGAGGGGTCTGCACCCCGATCCTGACATTGAGTTGCAGGGACAACGTATGGCCGTAAAAACAGAACACAAATTTTTAGGTGTGATTCTAGATACGAAACTTACATTTGTGGCACACATACAGTATATAAGGAACAAGTGCATGAAAACAATGAATATTCTAAAAGTTTTGTCACGCACCGTTTGGGGTAGTGACACAAAGTGCCTTTTAAATCTGTATAAGAGCCTCATACTCACACGACTAGATTACGGCGCCATAGTGTACCATTCCGCTACGCCAAGCGCCCTAAAGATGCTGGATCCTGTACACCATCTAGGCATCCGCCTAGCCACTGGTGCCTTCAGGACAAGTCCTGTGTCAAGCTTGTACGTAGAAGCGGACGTGTGGTCGCTTGACATGCAACGTTCATACTTAAGCCTTACCTATTTCCTGAAAGTAAATTCGAACTCGGAACATCCCTCCTTCTCAATCATAAATGATATGACCAGTGCCACACTCTTTAATAACCGGCCGACAGTAAGAGAACCCTTCTCACTACGTATAAGAAAAATTAGCGCAGAAATGGATATCCCACTACTTGAAAATAATTTGATGGCCCCAGCAAATCCAGTGCCACCGTGGCAGTGGCAACGCATAGAGTGTGATACTTCGTTTGTAGAGGTCACAAAAGACGCTCCAGAGGTACATATCCAGATGCATTTTCTAGAAATCCAGTTCAAGTACTCGTCCTGCACTCAGTTTTACACTGACGCTTCCAAGTCACATGCCGGAGTTTCTTATGCAGTAGTCGGCCCATCGTTCTCCGAGTCCGATGTACTGCACCCGGAAACAAGCATTTTTACGGCTGAAGCCTATGCACTTTTATCAGCCGTGAAGCATATAGGCAAGTCAAAACTCAAACGATCAATAATATTTACAGACTCCCTAAGCGTTGTGAAAGCTATCATGACTCTACATAGACACAAAAACCCTGTACTCATTGAACTGTATTCTGCTCTGTGCAAAGCATACATGTCTAACCAGCATATTATTTTGTGCTGGGTGCCTGGCCATAGAGGCATCGAGGGCAATGTTCTGGCTGATCAAATGGCCTCATCAACTACATCGCGAGCCCTTAACCCTACCGCTTCTATCCCTGCCGCAGACCTCAAGCCCTACTTGAGAAAGAAACTTCGAAGCCATTGGCAGCGCTTGTGGGATGCCGAAACCAACAATAAGCTCCACTTAGTTAAGCCACAGATAGGTCCCTGGCATCCCGTTACGAAAATACGAAGAACTAATGTCCTATTCTCTCGTTTGAGAATAGGACATACATACGGCACCCACAATTTTCTTTTAACTGGAAATGACCCACCAACCTGTGGTAGATGTGGAGAGAGGCTTACCGTGCTTCACGCCCTCGTGGAGTGCAGGGAAGCCGAAACAGAGAGAAAAAGGCACTTTCCTCTAGCGTACCGGTACTGTCTCCCTCTCCATCCCGCTATGTTTCTGGGTGACAAACCCCTCTTTAACACCAAAGCTGTCCTGGGCTTTCTTAGCGATGTTATATTGCATGTTATTTGCCCAATAGTTTCATAGCGCATCCTCTCTCCAGAGGATGCCGCTGCGATAGTAGTTTTGTATAGCACGAGTCTCCAGGTTCTTGCATTTCAAAGGGCCTGTCAAGGCAGTAGTGCTGTTTGAAAAGACTTATCAGTGATAAATTCTCATTTATCATGATTATCTTGCAAATTGTTCTTTCGTCTCATAGTGCACCTCATTAGCCATTGCCATAATTTTATTACATATATATTTTACGCATTTTACAGCGATTGTTTTTAGGCCCTTTTACAGCCACGACACATCTATCTTTCGCAATTCATTGCTCCATTGTCAACCTATTAACACTGGCCTGGCGCTCTTTGGCCATACCTGGCCCTTGCGCCATTAAACACCATTCATCATCATCATCAACCTGCTACGTGTGCTGTAGCAGCTCGATCACATGATAATATATTTATTTGGCGAAGACGTTCACGCCGTGGCGGGTGCGATGCACAGATTCGCCGTTAGAAGCACAGGTGTTCCTGCAAGTAGCAGTCAATGTCTCTACCAAGATTATATTCCACTCTTCCCAGGCACGCAAAAAGGCATCACGCAATGGTAAACTGGCTATGAAAAAAAGCAACACAATAAGTCGTTCGGTGTACAACCAATAATGATTAATATCGTTTTGCTACATCCTTTATCATAAACCTGCAAAGTGTCCTGTGGCAGCTACATCACATGATAATATATTTATTTGGCGAAGACGTTCACGCCGTGGCGAGTGCGTTTCACAGATTCGCCGTTAGAAGCACAGGTGTTCCTGCAAGTAGCAGTCAATGTCTCTACCAAGATTATATTCCACTCTTCCCAGGCACGCAAAAAGGCATCACGCAATGGTAAACTGGCTATGAAAAAAAGCAACACAATAAGTCGCTCGGTGTACAACCAATAATGATTATTATCGTTTTGCTACATCCTTTACCATAAACCTGCTACGTGTGCTGTGGCAGCTCGATCACATGATAATATATTTATTTGGCGAAGACGTTCACGCCGTGGCGGGTGCGATTCACAGATTCGCCGTTAGAAGCACAGGTGTTCCTGCAAGTAGCAGACAATGTCTCTACCAAGATTATATTCCACTCTTCCCAGGCACGCAAAAAGGCATCACGCAATGGTAAACTGGCTATGAAAAAAAGCAACACAATAAGTCGCTCGGTGTACAACCAATAATGATTATTATCGTTTTGCTACATCCTTTACCATAAACCTGCAACGTGTCCTGTGGCAGCTGGATCACATGATAATATATTTATTTGGCGAAGACGTTCACGCCGTGGCGAGTGCGTTTCACAGATGCGCCGTTAGAAGCACAGGTGTTCCTGTAAGTAGCAGTCAATGTCTCTACCAAGATTATATTCCACTCTTCCCAGGCACGCAAAAAGGCATCACGCAATGGTAAACTGGCTATGAAGAAAGGCGACACAATAAGTCGCTCGGTGTACAACCAATAATGATTATTATCGTTTTGCTACATCCTTTACCATAAACCTGCAACGTGTCCTGTGGCAGCTCGATCACATGATAATATATTTATTTGGCGAAGACGTTCACGCCGTGGCGGGTGCGTTTCACAGATGCGCCGTTAGAAGCACAGGTGTTCCTACATGTAGCAGTCAATGTCTCTACCAAGATCATATTCCGCTGTTCCCAGGCACGCAAAAAGGCATCACGCAATGGTAAACTGGCTATGAAGAAAGGCAACACAATAAGTCGCTCGGTGTACAACCAATAATGATTATTATCGTTTTGCTACATCCTTTACCATAAACCTGCAACGTGTCCTGTGGCAGCTCAATCACACGATAATATATTTAGTTGGCGAAGACGTTCACGCCGTGGCGGGTGCGTTTCACAGATACGCCTTTAGAAGCACTGGTGTTCCTGTAAGTAGCAGTCAATGTCTCTACGAAGATCATATTCCGCTGTTCCCAGGCACACAAAAAGGCATCACGCAATGGTAAACTGGCTATGAAGAAAGGCAACACAATAAGTCGCTCGGTGTACAACCAATAATGATTATTATCGTTTTGCTGCATCCTTTACCATAAACCTGCAGCGTGTCCTGTGGCAGCTCGATCACACGATAATATATTTATTTGGCGAAGACGTTCACGCCGTGGCGGGTGCGTTTCACAGATACACCTTTAGAAGCACTGGTGTTCCTGTAAGTAGCAGTCAATGTCTCTACGAAGATTATATTCCGCTTTTCCCAGGCACGCAAAAAGGCATCACGCAATGGAAAACTGGCTATGAAAAAAAACAACACAATAAGTCGCTCGGTGTACAACCAATAATGATTATTATCGTTTTGCTACATCCTTTACCATAAACCTGCAACGTGTCCTGTGGCAGCTCGATCACATGATAATATATTTATTTGGCGAAGACGTTCACGCCGTGGCGGGTGCGATTCACAGATTCGCCGTTAGAAGCACAGGTGTTCCTGCAAGTAGCAGACAATGTCTCTACCAAGATTATATTCCACTCTTCCCAGGCACGCAAAAAGGCATCACGCAATGGTAAACTGGCTATGAAAAAAAAGCAACACAATAAGTCGCTCGGTGTACAACCAATAATGATTATTATCGTTTTGCTACATCCTTTACCATAAACCTGCTACGTGTGCTGTGGCAGCTCGATCACATGATAATATATTTATTTGGCGAAGACGTTCACGCCGTGGCGGGTGCGATTCACAGATTCGCCGTTAGAAGCACAGGTGTTCCTGCAAGTAGCAGACAATGTCTCTACCAAGATTATATTCCACTCTTCCCAGGCACGCAAAAAGGCATCACGCAATGGTAAACTGGCTATGAAAAAAAGCAACACAATAAGTCGCTCGGTGTACAACCAATAATGATTATTATCGTTTTGCTACATCCTTTACCATAAACCTGCAACGTGTCCTGTGGCAGCTGGATCACATGATAATATATTTATTTGGCGAAGACGTTCACGCCGTGGCGAGTGCGTTTCACAGATGCGCCGTTAGAAGCACAGGTGTTCCTGTAAGTAGCAGTCAATGTCTCTACCAAGATTATATTCCACTCTTCCCAGGCACGCAAAAAGGCATCACGCAATGGTAAACTGGCTATGAAGAAAGGCGACACAATAAGTCGCTCGGTGTACAACCAATAATGATTATTATCGTTTTGCTACATCCTTTACCATAAACCTGCAACGTGTCCTGTGGCAGCTCGATCACATGATAATATATTTATTTGGCGAAGACGTTCACGCCGTGGCGGGTGCGTTTCACAGATGCGCCGTTAGAAGCACAGGTGTTCCTACATGTAGCAGTCAATGTCTCTACCAAGATTATATTCCACTCTTCCCAGGCACGCAAAAAGGCATCACGCAATGGTAAACTGGCTATGAAAAAAAGCAACACAATAAGTCGCTCGGTGTACAACCAATAATGATTATTATCGTTTTGCTACATCCTTTACCATAAACCTGCAACGTGTCCTGTGGCAGCTCGATCACACGATAATATATTTATTTGGCGAAGACGTTCACGCCGTGGCGGGTGCGTTTCACAGATACGCCTTTAGAAGCACTGGTGTTCCTGTAAGTAGCAGTCAATGTCTCTACGAAGATTATATTCCGCTTTTCCCAGGCACGCAAAAAGGCATCACGCAATGGAAAACTGGCTATGAAAAAAAGCAACACAATAAGTCGCTCGGTGTACAACCAATAATGATTATTATCGTTTTGATACATCCTTTACCATAAACCTGCAACGTGTCCTGTGGCAGCTCGATCACATGATAATATATTTATTTGGCGAAGACGTTCACGCCGTGGCGGGTGCGTTTCACAGATGCGCCGTTAGAAGCAAAGGTGTTCCTGCAAGTAGCAGTCAATGTCTCCACCAAGATTATATTCCACTCTTCCCAGGCACGCAAAAAGGCATCACGCAATGGTAAACTGGCTATGAAGAAAAGCAACACAATAAGTCGCTCGGTGTACAACCAATAATGATTACTATCGTTTTGCTACATCCTTTACCATAAACCTGCTACGTGTGCTGTGGCAGCTCGATCACACGATAATATATTTATTTGGCGAAGACGTTCACGCCGTGGCGGGTGCGTTTCACAGATGCGCCGTTAGAAGCACAGGTGTTCCTACATGTAGCAGTCAATGTCTCTACCAAGATCATATTTCGCTGTTCCCAGGCACGCAAAAAGGCATCACGCAATGGTAAACTGGCTATGAAGAAAGGCAACACAATAAGTCGCTCGGTGTACAACCAATAATGATTATTATCGTTTTGCTACATCATTTACCATAAACCTGCAACGTGTCCTGTGGCAGCTCGATCACACGATAATATATTTATTTGGCGAAGACGTTCACGCCGTGGCGGGTGCGTTTCACAGATGCGCCGTTAGAAGCACAGGTGTTCCTGTAAGTAGCAGTCAATGTCTCTACGAAGATTATATTCCGCTTTTCCCAGGCACGCAAAAAGGCATCACGCAATGGAAAACTGGCTATGAAGGAAAGCAACACAATAGGTCGCTCGGTGTACAACCAATAATGATTATTATGGTTTTGCTACATCCTTTACCATAAACCTGCTATGTGTGCTGTGGCAGCTCGATCACATGATGATATATTTATTTGGCGAAGACGTTCACGCCGTTGCCGGTGCGTTTCACAGATGCGCTGTTAGAAGCACTGGTGTTCCTGTAAGTAGCAGTCAATGTCTCTACGAAGATTATATTCCGCTTTTCCCAGGCACGAAAAAGGCATCACGCAATGGAAAACTGGCTATGAAAAAAAGCAACACAATAAGTCGCTCGGTGTACAACCAATAATGATTATTATCGTTTTGCTACATCCTTTACCATAAACCTGCAACGTGTCCTGTGGCAGCTCGATCACATGATACTATATTTATTTGGCGAAGACGTTCACGCCGTGGCAGGTGCGTTTCACAGATACGCCTTTAGAAGCACTGGTGTTCCTGTAAGTAGCAGTCAATGTCTCTACGAAGATTATATTCTGCTTTTCCCAGGCACGCAAAAAGGCATCACGCAATGGAAAACTGGCTATGAAGGAAAGCAACACAATAGGTCGCTCGGTGTACAACCAATAATGATTATTATGGTTTTGCTACATCCTTTACCATAAACCTGCTATGTGTGCTGTGGCAGCTCGATCACATGATGATATATTTATTTGGGGAAGACGTTCACGCCGTTGCCGGTGCGTTTCACAGATGCGCTGTTAGAAGCACTGGTGTTCCTGTAAGTAGCAGTCAATGTCTCTACGAAGATTATATTCCGCTTTTCCCAGGCACGCAAAAAGGCATCACGCAATGGAAAACTGGCTATGAAAAAAGCAACACAATAAGTCGCTCGGTGTACAACCAATAATGATTATTATCGTTTTGCTACATCCTTTACCATAAACCTGCAACGTGTCCTGTGGCAGCTCGATCACATGATAATATATTTATTTGGCGAAGACGTTCACGCCGTGGCAGGTGCGTTTCACAGATACGCCTTTAGAAGCACTGGTGTTCCTGTAAGTAGCAGTCAATGTCTCTACGAAGATTATATTCCGCTTTTCCCAGGCACGCAAAAAGGCATCACGCAATGGAAAACTGGCTATGAAGGAAAGCAACACAATAGGTCGCTCGGTGTACAACCAATAATGATTATTATGGTTTTGCTACATCCTTTACCATAAACCTGCTATGTGTGCTGTGGCAGCTCGATCACATGATGATATATTTATTTGGGGAAGACGTTCACGCCGTTGCCGGTGCGTTTCACAGATGCGCCGTTAGAAGCACTGGTGTTCCTGTAAGTAGCAATCAATGTCTCTACGATGATTATATTCCGCTTTTCCCAGGCACGCAAAAAGGCACCACGAAATGGAAAACTGGCTATGAAGGAAAGCAACACAATAGGTCGCTCGGTGTACAACCAATAATGATTATTATCGTTTTGCTACATCCTTTACCATAAACCTGCTATGTGTGCTGTGGCAGCTCGATCACATGATGATATATTTATTTGGCGAAGACGTTCACGCCGTTGCCGGTGCGTTTCACAGATGCGCCGTTAGAAGCACTGGTGTTCCTGTAAGTAGCAGTCAATGTCTCTACGAAGATTATATTCCGCTTTTCCCAGGCACGAAAAAGGCATCACGCAATGGAAAACTGGCTATGAAAAAAAGCAACACAATAAGTCGCTCGGTGTACAACCAATAATGATTATTATCGTTTTGCTACATCCTTTACCATAAACCTGCAACGTGTCCTGTGGCAGCTCGATCACATGATAATATATGTATTTGGCGAAGACGTTCACGCCGTTGCGGGTGCGTTTCACAGATGCGCCGTTAGAAGCACAGGTGTTCCTGTTAGTAGCAGTCAATGTCTCTACCAAGATTATATTCCACTCTTCCCAGGCACGCAAAAAGGCATCACGCAATGGTAAACTGGCTATGAAGAAAAGCAAAACAATAAGTCGCTCGGTGTACAACCAATAATGATTATTATTATTTTGCTACATCCTTTACCATAAACCTGCTATGTGTGCTGTGGCAGCTCGATCACATGATAATATATGTATTTGGCGGAGACGTTCACGCCGTTGCGGGTGCGTTTCACAGATGCGCCGTTAGAAGCACAGGTGTTCCTGTTAGTAGCAGTCAATGTCTCTATGAAGATTATATTCCACTCTTCCGAGGCACGCAAAAAGGCATCACGCAATGGTAAACTGGCTATGAAGAAAAGCGACACAATAAGTCGCTCGGTGTACAACCAATAATGATTATTATCGTTTTGCTACATCCTTTACCATAAACCTGCTATGTGTGCTGTGGCAGCTCGATCACATGATGATATATTTATTTGGCGAAGACGTTCACGCCGTTGCCGGTGCGTTTCACAGATGCGCCGTTAGAAGCACTGGTGTTCCTGTAAGTAGCAGTCAATGTCTCTACGAAGATTATATTCCGCTTTTCCCAGGCACGAAAAAGGCATCACGCAATGGTAAACTGGCTATAAAGAAAAGCAAAACAATAAGTCGCTCGGTGTACAACCAATAATGATTATTATCGTTTTGCTACATCCTTTACCATAAACCTGCTACGTGTGCTGTGGCAGCTCGATCACATGATAATATATTTATTTGGCGAAGACGTTCACGCCGTGGCGGGTGCGTTTCACAGATGCGCCGTTACAAGCACAGGTGTTCCTGTAAGTAGCAGTCAATGTCTCTACCAAGATTATATTCCACTCTTCCCAGGCACGCAAAAAGGCATCACGCAATGGTAAACTGGCTATGAAGAAAAGCAAAACAATAAGTCGCTCGGTGTACAACCAATAATGATTATTATCGTTTTGCTACATCCATTACCATAAACCTGCTACGTGTGCTGTGGCAGCTCGATCACATGATAATATATGTATTTGGCGAAGACGTTCACGCCGTTGCGGGTGCGTTTCACAGATGCGCCGTTAGAAGCACAGGTGTTCCTGTTAGTAGCAGTCAATGTCTCTACCAAGATTATATTCCACTCTTCCCAGGCACGCAAAAAGGCATCACGCAATGGTAAACTGGCTATGAAGAAAAGCGACACAATAAGTCGCTCGGTGTACAACCAATAATGATTATTATTATTTTGCTACATCCTTTACCATAAACCTGCTACGTGTGCTGTGGCAGCTCGATCACATGATAATATATGTATTTGGCGGAGACGT
Source organism: Dermacentor silvarum (assembly GCF_013339745.2). Lineage (NCBI taxonomy): Eukaryota > Metazoa > Arthropoda > Arachnida > Ixodida > Ixodidae > Dermacentor > Dermacentor silvarum. The sequence continues at coordinate 151,991,599 of NC_051158.1, read as the reverse complement.
TCACGCCGTTGCGGGTGCGTTTCACAGATGCGCCGTTAGAAGCACAGGTGTTCCTGTTAGTAGCAGTCAATGTCTCTATGAAGATTATATTCCACTCTTCCCAGGCACGCAAAAAGGCATCACGCAATGGTAAACTGGCTATGAAGAAAAGCGACACAATAAGTCGCTCGGTGTACAACCAATAATGATTATTATCGTTTTGCTACATCCTTTACCATAAACCTGCTACGTGTGCTGTGGCAGCTCGATCACATGATAATATATTTATTTGGCGAAGACGTTCACGCCGTGGCGGGTGCGTTTCACAGATGCGCCGTTACAAGCACAGGTGTTCCTGTAAGTAGCAGTCAATGTCTCTACCAAGATTATATTCCACTCTTCCCAGGCACGCAAAAAGGCATCACGCAATGGTAAACTGGCTATGAAGAAAAGCGACACAATAAGTCGCTCGGTGTACAACCAATAATGATTATTATTGTTTTGCTACATCCTTTACCATAAACCTGCTACGTGTGCTGTGGCAGCTCGATCACATGATAATATATGTATTTGGCGAAGACGTTCACGCCGTTGCGGGTGCGTTTCACAGATGCGCCGTTAGAAGCACAGGTGTTCCTGTTAGTAGCAGTCAATGTCTCTATGAAGATTATATTCCACTCTTTCCAGGCACGCAAGAAGGCATCACGCAATGGTAAACTGGCTATGAAGAAAAGCAACACAATAAGTCGCTCGGTGTACAACCAATAATGATTATTATTATTTTGCTATATCCTTTACCATAAACCTGCTACGTGTGCTGTGGCAGCTCGATCACATGATAATATATGTATTTGGCGGAGACGTTCACGCCGTTGCGGGTGCGTTTCACAGATGCGCCGTTAGAAGCACAGGTGTTCCTGTTAGTAGCAGTCAATGTCTCTATGAAGATTATATTCCACTCTTCCCAGGCACGCAAAAAGGCATCACGCAATGGTAAACTGGCTATGAAGAAAAGCGACACAATAAGTCGCTCGGTGTACAACCAATAATGATTATTATTTTTTTGCTACATTCTTTACCATAAACCTGCTACGTGTGCTGTGGCAGCTCGATCACATGATGATATATTTATTTGGCGAAGACGTTCACGCCGTGGCGGGTGCGTTTCACAGATGCGCCGTTACAAGCACAGGTGTTCCTGTAAGTAGCAGTCAATGTCTCTATGAAGATTATATTCCACTCTTTCCAGGCACGCAAGAAGGCATCACGCAATGGTAAACTGGCTATGAAGAAAAGCAACACAATAAGTCGCTCGGTGTACAACCAATAATGATTATTATTATTTTGCTACATCCTTTACCATAAACCTGCTACGTGTGCTGTGGCAGCTCGATCACATGATAATATATGTATTTGGCGGAGACGTTCACGCCGTGGCGGGTGCGTTTCACAGATGCGCCGTTACAAGCACAGGTGTTCCTGTAAGTAGCAGTCAATGTCTCTATGAAGATTATATTCCACTCTTTCCAGGCACGCAAGAAGGCATCACGCAATGGTAAACTGGCTATGAAGAAAAGCAACACAATAAGTCGCTCGGTGTACAACCAATAATGATTATTATTATTTTGCTACATTCTTTACCATAAACCTGCTACGTGTGCTGTGGCAGCTCGATCACATGATAATATATGTATTTGGCGAAGACGTTCACGCCGTTGCGGGTGCGTTTCACAGATGCGCCGTTAGAAGCACAGGTGTTCCTGTTAGTAGCAGTCAATGTCTCTATGAAGATTATATTCCACTCTTTCCATGCACGCAAGAAGGCATCACGCAATGGTAAACTGGCTATGAAGAAAAGCAACACAATAAGTCGCTCGGTGTACAACCAATAATGATTATTATTATTTTGCTACATCCTTTACCATAAACCTGCTACGTGTGCTGTGGCAGCTCGATCACATGATAATATATTTATTTGGCGAAGACGTTCACGCCGTGGCGAGTGCGTGTCACAGATGCGCCGTTAGAAGCACAGGTGTTCCTGTAAGTAGCAGTCAATGTTTCTACCAAGACTATATTCCACTCTTTCCAGGCACGCAAGAAGGCATCACGCAATGGTAAACTGGCTATGAAGAAAAGCAACACAATAAGTCGCTCGGTGTACAACCAATAATGATTATTATTATTTTGCTACATTCTTTACCATAAACCTGCTACGTGTGCTGTGGCAGCTCGATCACATGATAATATAAGTATTTGGCGAAGACGTTCACGCCGTTGCGGGTGCGTTTCACAGATGCGCGGTTAGAAGCACAGGTGTTCCTGTTAGTAGCAGTCAATGTCTCTATGAAGATTATATTCCACTCTTTCCAGGCACGCAAGAAGGCATCACGCAATGGTAAACTGGCTATGAAGAAAAGCAACACAATAAGTCGCTCGGTGTACAACCAATAATGATTATTATTATTTTGCTACATTCTTTACCATAAACCTGCTACGTGTGCTGTGGCAGCTCGATCACATGATAATATATGTATTTGGCGAAGACGTTCACGCCGTTGCGGGTGCGTTTCACAGATGCGCCGTTAGAAGCACAGGTGTTCCTGTTAGTAGCAGTCAATGTCTCTATGAAGATTATATTCCACTCTTTCCAGGCACGCAAGAAGGCATCACGCAATGAAAACTGGCTATGAAGAAAAGCAACACAATAAGTCGCTCGGTGTACAACCAATAATGATTATTATTATTTTGCTACATTCTTTACCATAAACCTGCTACGTGTGCTGTGGCAGCTCGATCACATGATAATATATGTATTTGGCGAAGACGTTCACGCCGTTGCGGGTGCGTTTCACAGATGCGCCGTTACAAGCACAGGTGTTCCTGTAAGTAGCAGTCAATGTCTCTATGAAGATTATATTCCACTCTTTCCAGGCACGCAAGAAGGCATCACGCAATGGTAAACTGGCTATGAAGAAAAGCAACACAATAAGTCGCTCGGTGTACAACCAATAATGATTATTATTATTTTGCTACATCCTTTACCATAAACCTGCTACGTGTGCTGTGGCAGCTCGATCACATGATAATATATGTATTTGGCGGAGACGTTCACGCCGTGGCGGGTGCGTTTCACAGATGCGCCGTTACAAGCACAGGTGTTCCTGTAAGTAGCAGTCAATGTCTCTATGAAGATTATATTCCACTCTTTCCAGGCACGCAAGAAGGCATCACGCAATGGTAAACTGGCTATGAAGAAAAGCAACACAATAAGTCGCTCGGTGTACAACCAATAATGATTATTATTATTTTGCTACATTCTTTACCATAAACCTGCTACGTGTGCTGTGGCAGCTCGATCACATGATAATATATGTATTTGGCGAAGACGTTCACGCCGTTGCGGGTGCGTTTCACAGATGCGCCGTTAGAAGCACAGGTGTTCCTGTTAGTAGCAGTCAATGTCTCTATGAAGATTATATTCCACTCTTTCCAGGCACGCAAGAAGGCATCACGCAATGGTAAACTGGCTATGAAGAAAAGCAACACAATAAGTCGCTCGGTGTACAACCAATAATGATTATTATTATTTTGCTACATTCTTTACCATAAACCTGCTACGTGTGCTGTGGCAGCTCGATCACATGATAATATATGTATTTGGCGAAGACGTTCACGCCGTTGCGGGTGCGTTTCACAGATGCGCCGTTAGAAGCACAGGTGTTCCTGTTAGTAGCAGTCAATGTCTCTATGAAGATTATATTCCACTCTTTCCAGGCACGCAAGAAGGCATCACGCAATGGTAAACTGGCTATGAAGAAAAGCGACACAATAAGTCGCTCGGTGTACAACCAATAATGATTATTATTATTTTGCTACATCCTTTACCATAAACCTGCTACGTGTGCTGTGGCAGCTCGATCACATGATAATATATGTATTTGGCGGAGACGTTCACGCCGTTGCGGGTGCGTTTCACAGATGCGCCGTTAGAAGCACAGGTGTTCCTGTTAGTAGCAGTCAATGTCTCTATGAAGATTATATTCCACTCTTCCCAGGCACGCAAAAAGGCATCACGCAATGGTAAACTGGCTATGAAGAAAAGCAAAACAATAGGTCGCTCGGTGTACAACCAATAATGATTATTATGGTTTTGCTACATCCTTTACCATAAACCTGCAACGTGTCCTGTGGCAGCTCGATCACATGATGATATATTTATTTGGCGAAGACGTTCACGCCGTTGCCGGTGCGTTTCACAGATGCGCCGTTAGAAGCACATGGTGTTCCTGTAAGTAGCAGTCAATGTCTCTACGAAGATTATATTCCGCTTTTCCCAGGCACGAAAAAGGCATCACGCAATGGAAAACTGGCTATGAAAAAAAGCAACACAATAAGTCGCTCGGTGTACAACCAATAATGATTATTATCGTTTTGCTACATCCTTTACCATAAACCTGCTATGTGTGCTGTGGCAGCTCGATCACATGATGATATATTTATTTGGCGAAG